>NC_142929.1:139471686-139474186 GCF_046866305.1 Octopus bimaculoides
CCAGTCCAGGGGCACCGGCAACGATCTCGCTCGAAAAACCTCATGTGTCACCCGCACAAGAGCCGGCCCAGGGGCGTCGCCCGCACATGAGCCAGTCCAGGGGCACTGGCAACGATCTCGCTCGAAAGATATCATGTGTCGCCCGCACATGAGCCAGTCCAGGGACACTGGCAACGATCTCGCTCGAAAGATATCATGTGTCGCCCGCACATGAGCCAGTCCAGGGGCACTGGCAACGATCCCGCTCGAAAGATTTCATGTGTCGCCCGCACAAGAGCCAGTCCGGAGGCACCGGCAACGATCTCACTCGAAAAATCTCATGTGTCACCCGCACAAGAGCCGGCCCAGGGGCACCGGCAACGATCTCGCTCGAAATATTTCATGTGTCGCCCGCACATGAGCCAGTCCAGGGGCACTGGCAACGATCCCGCTCGAAAGATTTCATGTGTCGCCCGCACATGAGCCAGTCCGGGGTCACTGGCAAACAATCCCGCTCGAAAGATTTCATGTGTTGCCTCCACATGGGCCAGTCCAGGAGCACTGGCAACGATCTCGCTCGAAAATCCTATGACGGCCCCGCACAAAGCCACTTCAGGGGCACGGCAACGATCTATTTCTATTTCACTTGCCTCAACAGGTCTTCGCAAGTGGGGTTTAGTGTCCAATTTTAATTTAACTCGATTTCGATTTCACTTGCCTCAACAGGTCTTCACAAGTGGAATTTAGTGTCCAATGGAGGAAGAAAGGTACGCATAAGTGGACTGGCTGGGCCTTAGATTTAGGTCTCACTTGGCTTGCCGGGTCTTCTCGCGCACAGTATATTTCCAAAGGTCTCGGTCAGAAGTCATCGCCTCGGTGAGGCCCAATATTCGAAGGTCGTGCCTTACCACCTCATCCCAGGTCTTCCTGGGCCTACCTCTTACACAGGTTCCCTCAACTGCTAAGGTGTGGCACTTTTTCACACAGCTATCCTCATCCATTCTCGCTACATGACCATACCAGCGCAGTCGTCTCTCTTGCACACTACAACTGATGCTTCGTAAGTTCAACTTTTCTTTACATCATAAGGGTTTTTTCTTTTTAGTTGATTTTCACCTAGCAACACTTATCGTAGATGGCGTAATAAGTCACACCCGGACAAGGTCGGGTTATACTGCTAGTATATATATATATGTATATATGTATGTATGTATACACATATTGTAAGCATGTATGTAATGTAAGTATATACGTGCATATAGATGTAAGTATATTTTTCTACTATAGGCACGAGGCCTAAAGATGTGTATATATTAATTTATTGGCATGTGTACATGTGTGTATATGTATGCGTAATATAAATCTGTTGATTTATTTATACGCATGTATATGTATGCGTGCATAATATACACACGTTGGATCTATTCCATCTCAATCACAGATTTTTTAATTAATTTTTTTTTTTAACTAAACAGTTTGAAACTTCGAATGCTGGTAGAATTTCTCACGTAGAACACGGTTTACTCTGAACATTTTTGACAAAGTTTCGTATTTTAGAAATTATTTCGTGTTAAAGTTGTCGTATTTGGGTAATTTCACCCAATCAACGACGTGTAGAAATTCGACCAATATTCGAAGTTTCAAACTGTTTAGTTAAAAAAAAAAAATTTTAATCTGTTAAATTCAAATTACAATAAACGTAAACAAACAAACGAAATTTGCTTTTAGAAGCGTTGAGATGTCCTTGGAAAGTTAAGAAGTGATTTTAAATTCTCAATTGCAGGATAATGCTAATAATTATTAGCATTATCCTGCGATATTATAATATAGCCTGAACAGGATAAACTACTCCTATTTTGCAGAAAAAAGTGTAGGTGGTTAGCTGTGATTGAGATGGAATAGATCCCACATATCTCAACATGTTTATGTATACGTCATATAAATGATACGCGTATATGTTTGTGTAACAGAGTAATATATGTTGGTGTGCTTAAACGTGTATATATTTAGGTATATATATTAATGTGTTGATAGGTCACTATGTGTGTATATGTATGTGTAATATAAATATATTTGTATGCCATTACGCATGTATATACAGCCGTTGGTTTATCTATACGTATGTATATGTACGTGTCCATGCATATATGTCGGTTTGCTTTAGCGTGTGTACGCACTTATAACAGGTTAAACTTTCATTAACAGCTTTTAATTATAATTTCCTAATTAATAATGTACTCTCTGGTCTTGTGAAACCCAGTTTTTCAAGATCGTTGTCGAGGTAATTAATTACATATCCTAACGTATTAATTATGATATAATTATTAAACTTTTAACTAAAGTTTCATAACAATCAACTTGGAATACATTCAATACCCTACCATCAAGTATCTGGCTATGGTATCTCAATGAATTTCACTATCGGGAAAAAAATTACCAAACACTAGTTTTGAGAATTAACACAAACAGCTTTCCGAGAACTATTTCAGAGAGTTATGAAACAAACAACTCAAACAGTGAC
>NC_142929.1:139479186-139604186 GCF_046866305.1 Octopus bimaculoides
ACCGTAAAAAAATGTGGTCGTTCCAACTGCAGGACTTGCATCCACCTCATGGAAGGAACAACATACAGATTCCAGTCGGGACACACTTTTGTCATAAAAAATAACTTCACCTGCGCATCAAAAAATTTACTTTATGCCATAAGGTGTGAAGGGTGCCACAAAGAATACATAGGGCAAACGAGCCTTACTCTCAGAGAAAGGATGACAGTCCACCGCCAACAATTGAGGGATCCCACCACAAGACAGATACCACTCAGTGGGCACTTAGATCTCTGTGCACAAAACAAGTCCCCCAAATTCCTAGTTTTCCCATTATACCAATGCTCAGACAACATCACTGACCAAACACGAATAAATAGGGAAAATAATCTTATTCAAAAATACAGACCACAGCTCAACATACTCTAACATAAGCCCCCTCCCCAGGTGCACGCCCAAAACAAAGACACACAGATACGCAAAATCACACACACACCAATACAATGCAAACCTCCGACACGAACACACTTACACACATATATACACACACACACAATCACAATATCTCCACACTAGAGCACAAACCCACATACATTTCAAGAAAAAACATGCATATATACACTTACAATACAATTGTAGCAACCACAACCAACACCCATACACACATACGTAAACAGGTACATGCACACACCTACACACCACTCCGGCAACCACAAATCATATTCACACACGCATATTTGCATACATATGTGCACACACATACAAACACCATACGCCCGTTCCCCAGTAAAAATGTCACACACACACTCAAAAGAAAAACACACACAATACAATCCCAACAATCACAACAAACACTCACAAGCACACATGCACACACAATGACACACCTCCCCGACAAATACAAGCCACATAGACGCACTCACACAAACACACCCACGCGTATATACACACACATACTGCACTAACAATACAAACAAAACTAATCACTCACAATTACAGCGCACACGCACATGTACACATATACACCAGGAAGCTACATAAACCATACACACATACACACATAAACCATACACACATACAAACGCATACCCAGTACCAACATACACGGAACACACATGCACACATATACACATCACCTGGATAAACCCAACGTACAAGGACACCTAATAAATACAACACACACATACATGCTCACACACACATGCACCCTTATGCACACACATACAGTTGCTCCCTCATACACACACGCACCACAAGGACAATTCAAACACAAACATACTTAGAGACACACACACAAACTCACGTACACACACATAACACCCCCACCAACACACAACACAAATAGACATACGCACACATATAGACATACACATACATATGAACCATCACACACACATACGGTTGCTTACACACACACACACCACAAGGGTATTTAAAACAACACACTCACTCAAACAGAGAGACACACACACACTCACGTACACACACACTCCCACACTCACACAAAACACTCCCACGCACACACACAGATGCACACATACATACACACACAGACGCACACATATGTACACACCCTCACACATACATACGGTTGCTCTCTCTCACACACACACACCACAAGGACGATTAAAACAACACATACATACTCAGAAAAATAGATATACGCACACTCTCACGTACACACACCTAACATCCCCACCGACACAAAAAACACACAAACACACATGCACACGCACTCACAAACGCACTCACGCACACACACGAACAAATACATATACACATACACACACACAACACTCTAACAAATATTAATCACACACATACACACTCACACAAACGTGCACACACATACACACACCATCCTACCATAGATAAAACACACACATACTCATATACACATGCCACACACGCACACATACAGACATACACATACATATGAACCATCACACACATACGGTTGCTTACACACACATACGGTTGCTTACACACACACACACACACACACTCCCACACTCACACAAAACACTCCCACGCACACACACAGAGGCACACATACGTACACACCCTCACACATACATACGGTTGCTCTCTCACACACACACACCACAAGGACGATCAAAACAACACATACATACTCAGACAAAGAGATATACGCACACTCTCACGTACACACACCTAACATCCCCACCGACACAAAAAACACACAAACACACACTCATATACACATTCCACAATAAACTCTGGGACCAATAAAAACGGCACACACACACACATACACACACACACACACACACACACACGGACACAAACACACATATATACACACACACATAGAGATGTGCACAAAACCAGTCCCAAAAACCAGTGAACCATTACAGACTAGCTCACAGACCAACCAAATATTAAAAAATTAAAAAATCTTTTTTAACTCTTCTTTCCTCCCACCCCAGCTAGCCAGTCATACTGTCTCTTAAGACAGCAAAACATTCCCTCAATATACACAAGAGAAAAAAGCCAGGTCAGTTCCTCCTCAACTTTATTCGATTATCAAAGAATATGTATATGTATTTTTCCATATATGTATTTTCATACACTGTTTTTAACATTTTCATCTTATTATCAGAGAATGTGTGATAATCAGTATGTAACACTACAAAGTTCATACAAAGCTTTATACTTTAAATATATTTTATCATCAAAGAATGTATATATGCATTTTAATACTCAAACTGTTTTTTAACATTTTTTTATTATTCTCAAAGACTTTTGATAATCTTTTTCTAAAAAAGTGAAACCGGTTATGTAAATAAATATTTTTAAAATAAGTGCATTTTCAAACCTTCTTTCATATACATTTCCACTCGTACGGTATTCCACAACTTTACTTTATTATATATATATATATATATATATATATATATATATATATATATATATATATATATATATATAAGCAATGTTAATTCTCTAAATGAAGTATTAACAGTAACTGCACGATAAAGTGTAGTATATTGCCACTTAAGTGTGGCTGACCCCTAGGGGTGGATGTTACTGTTGCTTTAAGCCCCAGGAGGACACCTCCTCCAGCTGGCTTATCGACACACTACTGTAGGAGATGTCCTCCTGGGGCTAAAATCAACAGTAATATCCACCCCTAGGGGTCAGCCACACTTAAGTGGCAATATACTACACTTTATATATATATATATATATATATATATATATATATATATATATATATATATATATATATATATATATATATATATATATATATATATTTACTATGGGCTTCTTTCAGTCTCCGTCTACCAAATCCACTTACAATGAATGCTTCGGTCAGGCCGAGACTATAGTAGAAGACACTTTCCCAAGGTGTCACGCAGTGGGACTGATTCTGGTGGGAAGTAAGATTTTTACCACACATCCACGCCTGCGCCTATGTATATATATATATATATATATATATATATATATATATATATATATATATATATATATATATATATATATATATATATATATATACGCACGCACACGCACACACATACACACGCTTGCATACGTACACATATATTTATACACGAGTATATGTGACCGCGTGTGTATCGTTGGTCATTTTCTTTCTCTGTCTTCTCTTCTTTGAACTTTTCCTATATTTCTGATAAAGAGTTCCACTCGAAACGTGAAATCCTTTCTTTTCTTTCCTTTCCTGAGCGTCCAATAACATTGCACTTGTACCACGTCCTCGCGTTGTTTTTTTTTTGTTTTGTTTTTTTGCTTGTTCTTGTTTGGATTGACTATATATCTATCTTAATATTTTTTCGTGAAATTTTCTACAAATATACCTTGATGTATGTACATTTCGAGCATGTAGGAATTTTGAAGGAAACAACTGCAGGTTATTTTTGAGAAGTGTTCCCCACTCGGTGGTGTTTCGGAGCAAGTCGTCTATAATTGTTTCATTTTTCTCTATTATGTGCGTATGTGCATCCGTAGATTTGTAATGAAGTAATACGCTGCTTCTGTTCTCTTCTACTTCTCTACTAGAAACGTTTACTTTGGAATTTACTTCTATTGAGAAAAAAAATCGTGTGCATGTTGTTTTTAACGTAAGTTTTCTTATGACGGCTTCTCTTTTCTGCGTATTACTTCATTACAAATCTACGGATGCACATACGCACATAATAGAGAAAAATGAAACAAATATGGACGACTTGCTCCGAAACACCACCGAGTGGGGAACGCTTCTCAAAAATAACCTGCAGTTGTTTCCTTCAAAATTCCTACATGCTCGAAATGTACATACATCAAGGTATATTTGTAGAAAATTTCACGAAAAAATATTAATTTTCTTGGAAGTTAAGAAGAATTTAAGTGGACTCTGTTGGAATTTCCGAAAATTGTCCCCCACCCCCATTCCAAAACACTTTCACCGGAAATTTTGTATATTCGGAATCTACATAATACATACTATATGCATAGAAAATTTCATTAAAAAATATTCATTTTTCTGAAAGTTATGACCTTCCAAAGTCTGGGGGGTACAACTTTGTAGTTATGCCTTCATTTATACAAGCATACATATCTAAATATACCGGTCGTTCATCATTATTTATTGTGGGACAATAACTAAACTGAATTCTTGTTAGTAGTAACGAAGAATCTTGATCGATCCTGACAAAAGTATTCTGTCTGTCAAGGAAAGGTGTAGATGGGACGAGAAAACTATTTAACGAATGTTCCTAATGAGCTTTGCCTCGCTTCCTAGACATCATACTTAAGTCGCGTCTCCGATGGCAAATGTCAGTTTAACAGGAAGTATAAACAAGATGGCTGACATGTTGAAGGAGAACTCTTGGAATTGTTGAGATGTTTTCTCAGTTAACTTACTAATACCTGCAAAGGTTTTTCATTCAGACCTGAAGGCGAGGTGGGCGCCATTTGATCGTCTACTTGACTGTCTAACTACAAAAACTAATCAATTTTCAGTCAATTGGTTACTGTGTTGTAGATGTGATGTTGTTATCGCTGCTGTTGTTGTTGTTGTTGTTCTTGTTGTTGTTGTTGTTGTTGTTGTTCTTCTTCTTCTTCTTCTTCTTCTTCTTCTTCTTCTTCTTCTTCTTCTTCTTCTTCTTCTTCTTCTTCTTCTTCTTCTTCTTCTTCTTCTTTGTGGCGATGGTAGTAGTGGTGGCAGTGGTGGTTAGGCCCAGATCAACTCTGGACGATCAGACTTATGATCAAATCTATTTAGCCATGACCATCTTTTATTATAATTGACTGACCAAATGAGGTCAAATACCGCCGGGGTTGGCTTTTTGCGTTTTGTGTTTAAATACCGTTGCAGTCAACTTCGCCTTTCATCCTTTCGAGGTCGACAGAATAAAGTAGCAATCGAGTAATGGAGTCCAATATTTCAAAATTGCTAGCCTTGTGCCAAAATTTGAAACAATCATTATAAATAATTTGTTGTTGTTATTGGTGGTGTTGTTGTTGTTGTTGTTGTTGGTGGTGGTGGTGGTGATGGTGGGGGGCGGCGGTGGCCGTGGTTGTCGTCGTCGTTGTTGTCATCACCATAATGTTGTTGACACTCTCAAGTTTTTGAATTCGCTTCTACTGCGATCTTTCCAGACGAATTAAATATGCAATACCAAAAATATCACAGTGAAAAATCAGTGAAGTTATGGCAAATTCCATTCCAGTTATATTTATTTATCTATTTTCTTACTTATTTACCAATTCACTTCACCTTCTACTTCTGTAACGAAAAACTTAGAAGGTTTTTCTTTGACAAAATAGTAGTAGTAGTAGTAGTAGTAGTTGTAGTAGTAGTAGTAGTAGTAGTAGTAGTAGTAGTAGTAGTAGTAGTAGTAGTGTTTTCCGCTGTTACAGAAATAGCCGGAGCAAGTGAAATCGGTAAGTGAGGTGTACAATAATAATAATAATAATAATAATCATAATAATAATTGTCAAAAAATATTCATACAAATACATAACAAAAACACGAGGACTAGCAAATATATATATAACATACAGAAAATAGCAGTACACATCCTCTGTAAAACACTTTCAATGCAGTAAAAATGAGAACACCACAACAAACCACAGCACATACCCAAGGCACACAGAACTGTGCTTGGTAGAGCAGTGAAAGCACGTGGTAAAAATAAGACTATTGAATAATAATAATAATAATAATAATAATAATAAATCTTGACCCGCAGAATGTCATAAAGGAAAGCTACAAACAACTAGGGGTATTTGAAGGGGATGGAATCAAACATTCAGTGATGAGGGAAAGGATCAGAAGAGAATGTTATTGCAGGGTAAGGGCAATATTCAAGATAGAGCTGAATGTGAGAAACATGATCGAAGTGATCCATACTTTAGCCATACCAGTCGTGACTTACAGTTTCAATATCATTAAGTGGTTAATTACTGAAATATGTATTCTTGACAGAAAAATACGAAAATTGTTTACAATGCATAGAATGCACCACCCTAAGGCAGATATAGGACGACTTTTACAACTGGCATTAGCAATGAAGATTGCCACAATTGGCTTAGACACCTACCTGAAAAACTCTGAGGACTGGATGTTAAAACTTGTCTCAAAACATGAAAACAAGAAAGCATCATACTCAGTAACAAAACAGGCAAAATAATATCTAAGTGAATTCCAAATACAACAAATCCCAGAATTAGACATACGAGAAACAAGCACAGAAAAAGCTAAGCGCATGAAAGCCTGTGCTAAAACTGCTGCCTTAGATATTCTTACTGATAAATGGCAAGAAAAATCTCTCAATGGCAAGAAAAATCCCTTAATGGCAAATGCCCAAAGAGAGCTAATAGTGCCGATATTGACAAAGTCCTTACTCATCAATGGTTAGTGGCTTCTGGCTTAAAATCAGAAACAGAAGGTTTTATCATAGCAGCCCAAGATCAATGCCTACCTACAAGAAACTACCAGGCCAACATATTAAAGAATGACAGCTGCCCATCATGTCGAGTATGTCAACAGCAAAATGAAACCATTGATCATGTTGTCTCCATGTCCAATCTTCTTGCGCCTACAGAGTATCTCAACAGGCATGTTATAGTTCGGCAATAGATAACGGTAGAATAAGTACCAGGCTTTAAAAAATAAGTCCTGGGGTCGATTTATTCGACTAAATCTCTTCAAGTCGGTGCCCCAGCGTGGCCGCAGTTTAATGACTGACACAAATAAAAGATAGAAGACAAAAGATAACCTACGCTACCCTCATGGCAAGTGAACCTGCCAGAGCCTTCCAAACCCTTCCAGAATCTTCCAAAACTGCACAAAAATTCATTACAGCTGGCGACGTTAGGCCTTCGCTATTCCTCATTTGTTCGTTATCTGTTCCTTTGTTTTTTTGTTTTTTTTTAATTCTGCCCCATTAAAGACCATAATCTCTTGTTTCTCTTGATTGTTCTTTTCTACCATCAGCTACGTCTGCGGCCACAATTGTCTATAATATAAGTATGTATGTATGTATGTATGTATGTATCTATCTATCTATCTATCTATCTATCTATCTATCTATCTATCTATCTATCTATCTCTCCACATGGACGGACGTTAGACAAATCGGCTCCCATGTAAATTGCATTTTTCACCTCTTAAAAGACCTATTTTGTTTTTTAATTTTTGTATAAGTTGTGTATAACACAAAATACTTCGTGAACATATATTTTTCAAATCGGAAATAGCTCTATTTAGAGCCTTATTTCCAAAAATTCAAAAACATCTTCCTCGATCCTTCGGACATTTCAACATTTATTTTTCTCCGTGTCTGCCGAGAATGGGTGGAGGAGGCACCGCGGTGCTTCTTCGGAAGAGTTTGGACCTCAAAGTAAAAGCAATTTTGGATGTCGACGGCAGCGATGGGTGTGCTTTTCGACTGATAGCAGTTTATGCACCGTCTTTAACAGGCCGGCCAGATTTCTATCGACGTCTAGAGGTTTTCTTGGGAACGTCTCGACCTTTACTTTTAGTGGGGGATTGGAACGCTACCCTGGACACGCATCTAGATTACGCAGGCAGAGATAGCAATAGAAAGGGATGCAAAAGCCTCAAAGACCTTCTCAGACGTTTCCAACTGTCTGACAGGTACCGACTGGACCACCCGAATGTGCCAACGTGGACATGGAGTAACCGTATCAGGTCGTCCAGATCGTACTTAGATAGGGTATTCTGTAGGACAGTGAATAACGATAGAGTAGGTTGTCCACAATTCCACATAGTCAGCTACACAGACCACAAATTTGTCACTTGTACGCTTGACTTAGATAAGACACATAGACAGGGTCCCGGTTACTGGAAGCTAAACGTGTCGTTCACGGCACGCCAGGCTTACAGGGACCGGATTAGCACTTTAGTTAAGAGAGCATTAACGGGTGCCATCATCAACAACAGATGGTGGTATGCCCTCAAAAAAGCAATCAAGTCAGAATCGGTTAGGTACAGTAAGGCCCTAGCGTTAGACCGAAATAGAATAGAGGGAGACCTAGTTAAGAAATTAGAAGAGGCACTTAGTACTGGCATCGCGTCCAACGTAGTGGCGGCGAGGTTGGCCCTCGACTAACACTTCAACGCCAAGCACCAAGGATGCGTTGTCAGAGCTAGGATACGTGCTCTGAGGCACGAGGGAGTTGGAGCGGCCCGAGAGGCCCGAGTAGCGGAGGCGCAACGAGGCAACAGAGCCACCATTAGGTCTCTGACAGATGAAGAAGGACGCGAATTACTCGAGCCTGAAAGGATGTGCGAGGACTTTCAACAGCACTTTGCCCGACTGTTCGGGACAACTGGTGGGTCAGAACGCAGAATAGACTTTAGTGCCTACCTGCATGGCCTGCCACGACTCTCAGCAAGAGAGGCGGAGTGTTGTGAAAGACCCATCACAGCCGCGGACGTACGGGATGCGATGGCAGGCTGCAAGGGAGACAAGTCGCCAGGCTTGGATGGTCTGCCCTACGAACTTTATTGTCATATGCCAGATTTGTTTGGAGGCGTCTTGGCAGCTGTCTACTGCAACTGGCAGCAAAACGGGAGCATCCCCGTCTTTGTAAAGCGAGGAGCAGTGGCACTACTAAAGAAAGACCCAAACAAGGGGAACGTCATAGATAATTTTCGGCCCATCACTCTGCTCAACGCAGATTTAAAAATTTTGGCCAAAGTGTTAGCCGAGAGGTTGGCACTTGTCATCGAGAAACTAGTCGACAGGGCGCAGACGTGCGCCGTGCCGGGTAGGAGTATCCATGACAACCTCCATCTTATCCGCTACATCATGAACAGGGTAGTTAAGGAACCTGGCATGGATGGGGCGCTGATCAATTTGGATCAATCAAAAGCTTTCGATAGGGTAGACCATCACTACTTGGAAGCCGTCCTCATAGCAGCTGGTTTCGGTCCCGTCTTCCGCGGTTGGATCGCTGCCTTATACAGCGGCATCCGCTCGGTAGTTCGTGTAAACGGTCATCTATCCAGACCCTTCGGCATCATGCGTTCGGTTCGTCAAGGATGCCCCCTCTCGGCCCTTCTGTATGTATTGACTCTTGAGCCTCTACTGCGGAAGCTGGCGACGCTGAGGGGCATCCCACGAGAGCTGGAATGTGGGACGAGCGTGTCTGCATACGCGGACGACGTCACCGTCATAGTTTCGAGCCAAAAGAACATCGAGCTGGTCGGCGAGAGACTAAAAGAATACGAAGCGGTAACGGGAGCAAAAATTAACCGGGATAAGTCAGTGGGCTTGCGACTCGGCACCTGGAGAAGCAAGCCCATGCCGTCTAACAGCGTCTCCACTGTGGGACGCTGGACCGACGGGCCGGTTAAATTGCTCGGAGTCTGGTTCGGTCCGGACCTCCAAATGGAGAAGAACTGGGGCGAAATAACGACTAGGGTGGTCACTCTCACCCGGCAATGGGCCGAGAGAAAGCTATCCCTAAAAGGTCGGGCGGAGGTGGCGAACGCGTATATTGCATCCGTCATCGAATACCGTCTGACTGTCGTGCCTTGTCCCAACCCTACCATCACCAAACTGGAACACATACTCTTCCGCTTCTTGTGGAAGGGAAGCGTTCCGATGTTTAGGCGATCCATTTGCTGTCAACAGCCGCTAAATGGAGGGCTGGGTATGCCGTGGTTGATGATGCGCAGACATGCGCTGAGACTGCGACATCTCCGGCGCTTCATAGACGATGGTGAACAGGTGTGGTCGCCGTTTGTGCAGCGCGCTTTCCCGCAGCTCGTCTCCTTAGCCGAACTGCAGTCGTGGATTAAACAGTGACCTAGGCTCGGCGAATGGCACCGCGAGTGTCGCGTTGCTCTCAAGCAACTCTGCCGTCCGGGACCAATCTTGTGCAACTTTGATTCCACAAAAGCGTTCTATAGAGTATTAGTGGAGGGGAGGTGCGACGACGATCTCGGGTAGAATCTGGGCGTCGACGAGGAACACCTGACTCGCCTGTTCAGGACAACTTTCGGGCCGGGACCTATGGACAACCACCAGAGATCCCTGGCCTGGCAGTGCTATCGAGAAGCATTACCCGTTCGGGATAAGCTGTACAGGCACGATTCGAGACACACCGGACCGACCTGCCCGAGATGCGGTCAGAGCGACGAAACCGTTCTGCACGCACTCGTGCAGTGTCCAAAGATTTCCGACCTGTGGGCTTATGCCGAAAGGCTACTGTCACGTGTGGGACGAGTCCGCCTGTCAGCCGAGTCTATTGTGCAAATTGCTCCGCCACCGTCCCTCAACAGGGAAGGCAAGGCAGTGTTCATCATGGTGAAATAATGTGTGTGGTGGACCCGAGCGAAAGGATTAGAGACGAAAACTTACCTCTCTGGCCAATCGCTCATCAACTTTTTCAAGTATCACTTGAAAAGGAAGGTGAGAATAGAGAGAGTTTTTGTCTCGTGAAAGTTTCATTAAAAGGTGGGTGAATGTAGCAAAGATGGTGCGTGCGAGTGACGATACCTCTTTGAGCATGATCCTATAAATCGAGAAAAAAAAATTTTTTTTAAGAGAGAGAGAGCACTTTGCTCTCATGTGTCTATTCCCTGCTGAGGTTACCATGGTCTTTTCCTTAGGCTTTTCTCTCCATGGATAAACCTAATGTTACCCCATTTTACACAATTGACATTTTCTCTGATATACGATGCCCTTTTTTTTTTTTGTCCCTACCGATCGCTTTTGATCGGATTTGTTAATTTTTATTTTACCTTTTTTTTTTTTTTAAAGAAAAGCTCTACAGTTGTATTTGTCCCCTCTGTGTGCAGCCCTGTGTAGCTAATAAAAGAAAGTTATCTATCTATCTATCTATCTATCTATCTATCTATCTATCTATCTGTATTTGCTTGACGCTCAATAAAGGTGGGAAAAAAGAGTGGGTTGTTTTCTGTTTTGAGCATAACTCTTCGTCAGAAAGAGAATAGAAAGGTCCAGAAAAGGAAAAAATTCAGGAAAGCACGTGTGTAGTGACTTGGCTGAAGTGGCCGATAGATAGATAGATAGATAGATAGATAGATAGATAGATAGATAGATAGATAGATAGATAGATAGACAGACAGACAGACAGACAGACAGACAGATAGATAGATAAATAGATAGATAGATAGATAGGTAGATAGGTAGATAGATAGATAGATAGATAGATAGATAGATAGATAGATAGATAGATAGATAGATAGATGGGTAGATAGATAACGATGTTCTCTGACATCTGATTGTGTGTTATGTTACATACACGTGTGTGTGTGTGTGTGTCTGACTTTGAAGAGAAACAATGGAAGTAAAAAGTAAGATTATCATTATGATTACTGAAGTAATCTGTTATTGTCCAGACAAAAAAAAAAAAAAAAGATAAGAGACAATTTATTGTTAAAATGACAAAAATGCTTTTTGCATTATTTTCTATATCTGCTACCAATTATAAAAGCTAGTATAGTATCGGAAAGAATGGAATAGTATATTATAAACCATTCTTTGGCTTTATGAATCGTCTTAGGCTGAAGGGTTGGAGTCAATAAATACTTGACGATAAGAAGTTTATTATAGGACATTAACGTTAGGAAATTCCTGACTGACAGGAAAATAACTTCTATTTAAGCAAACCTATAGATAGGTAGACAGTTAAGTAAGCAGGTACATACATACATACATACATACATACATACATACATACATACATACATATGTTTGTGCGTGTGCGTGTGTGTATCCACATACATACATATGTAAATACATTGGTATATATATATATATATATATATATATATATATATATATATATATATATATATATATACTAGCAGAGATACCCGGCGTTGCTCGTGTTACATGCAATTGTTATATTTTCTGTAAGGAACTGGAATACCTATGATTCGAATTTCATCAAAATTGCACATGAGGATGCTTTCCCTCTTTACACACCGTAAAAAAATTATAACCATGATACATGTATCCCATACATGTATCTTTATGTGCATATTCCAAAATTCCAGTCTTCTGAAACCTGTAAAAATGATTTTGCTCCTGAAAAATGGAGCTCATGGAGCTCTAAAATGTGGGAATGAAGGCCCCTATTGGGGGTGGGGGTGTTAATGTCAACCAGAGAATTTGAATTGTTGGGAATGTTTTTAACTTCGGTCTTATAGTATTCCTGTATATATGTGAGAGTATCGTTTCACTTTAATAGTTTCAGTATGAAATTGAAAATATTAAAGTGAAAGTATCTGACATTACAGTAGTGACATGTTATTGTTTCACTTTTGACACGTAATAGTGAAATAGTGGATTAGTTTCAGTATTAAAGTGAAAGTATCTGACATTACAGTAGAGTGATGTTATTGTTTCATTTTTGACACGTAATACTGAAATACTGGAGATATGATATTGGTGTGGGCTCGAACTTGGTGTGGGCTCGAACTATGCAAGAAGTTAAAACATTTTTTAGCCCAAGGCACTACATGGACCCTAATTTAGGGTTAGGTAAATTTGGAATTAAATTGGTTGTGTAGTTTTCGAGTTTTAGGGATTCACATAGATACACATTCTCATCTTTATATATATAGATATATACACACACACACCGAAACACACACATATATATATGTATATCAATATAAATACATGAAAGTCAATGAAGTTTGGTAAAAGGGATCATGTACATACTTTCTTGCTGTTGTGATTATAACACCTCGTTGTAAACAATATTCCTTGTTTTTCCTTGTGGAGCATGTGCAAATATGTTTGTTTTGCTTCCCACTCTTGAGCAGCCAACATACAGTTGTCCATGTGAGAAGCAGGGCTCTTCCAAGAGAAGACCAGCTACAGAGAGGGTTTGACCCTGAGATTTGTTAATGGACATGGCGAAAGTGACACGAAGGGGGAATTGCAGTCTTCTGAATGTAAAAGGAACGTCTGCTCCTGATGGAGTAAGAGGAATTCTTAGAATAAAGACGTCATCACCTTTTCCACATCCAGAAAGAATGGTAGCCTCGATAACGTGTGACATCATCTTCTTTATCACGAGTCGTGTTCCATTGCAAAGTCTTGGTGGTTCCAGATTGCGGAGTAGCATAAGAAGCGTTCCAAGTTTAAGTGATAATATGTGGGGAGGTAGTCCAGGAGGCTCCAACGAATTGAGAAATTCAGGAGGATAGTTCACCACTTCATTTGTATCTGGAACTGTATCAACAGACTTGTAAGTTTGAAGATTGCCGAGAAGAGAATGCATCAGCTGTTGATTAATTTTTGTAACAGCTACGTTTTTTGGAGCTAATATTGCTCTTTCACACAGCCAATTGTGATTTAGGTAGTTTTCTTTGAAGTTGGGAAAGACTTTGTGTTTAAGGTCATCTACAGAATTAGCAACAGAGCAAAATGGCCATACTTCCATTTCTCCTGCAGCGTCGAGAGGCACCTTGCCATCACCAATTGTCAAAATGTCCTGAGCAAACTTTGTGGACATTTGGTCGCCGTGTAGCTGAGCTCTCATGTTAGTGTTAAGACTGAGGATGGTAACATGATGCCACAGGGTAGAGGACTTTAGGCATGCTTGGACCTCATCTGCTCTACTGCCTTTCGGAATGACAGGAAGAGTTTGCCTGAAATCACCTGAAGCGTAATACCTCCCATTGGAGCGTGACAGTCTCGAATGTCTTTCAGGGCTCTATCTAATGCTTCCCAAACTCTCTTGTGAGCCATGGTGTTTTCATCCCAGACAATTAGATGACATCTTTGAAGTACCTAAACCGTGTGTATAATACACACCCCTTCTCTAACTTCAGTCAAGGAGGTCTATATAACGTCCTTGGTTTGTAAACATATATACGGTAACGTCCTTTATTATTATTGTATATATAACTTTGTTTGCAGAAAATATAGAAATAACAGTAATAACATCAGTGAAAAATAAATATTAAGTAAATTGCCTTTCACATATTTATCACTTAGAAAATTTTGCTTAGATAATATTTTTCATTTCTAACCTTGTATATAGTACGCACTAGAAATTTTGACCTTTAAATTTTGGGAAAAAGTGCGGATTATACTCGAGGATTTCCGGTATATATATGAATATATGTATACATGCAAACATACAATTATACATACGTATACATTCATACTTGGCTACTAAATTCCAATGAAGGAATCTTATTTCTAGTGTAGAAGCTGGTTATTTCTCCGTTGGTACAAAAAAAAAATCAAGAAAACCAAGAAAATATACATACATACATACACAAACACATATATACGCATACATACATACTCATAGATGCATACATGCATCTATACATACACGTGTACATACATTCATACATACATACATCATACATAGACAGATACATATATGCGTTCATACACACACACGTATACATACATTCCTACATACATACATACACAGAGAGCGAGAAATAGATTTTAAAAGAATTAATGTATACAAGAGTTCTCTCCCTCTCTCTCTCTCTCTCTCTCTCTCTCTCTCTCTCTCACTCCCCCCACACACACACTGTTATGAGTAAACCAAGAATATGAATAATAATTAACTACAGCGTAAAAGTTTAAGAGAATCACTTCCTTTATGGCGCCCGTTCATATGTGTGTGTGTGTGCATGCGTGTGTGCGTGTGCGTAAATGCATACACGCATACATACATACATACATACATACATACATACATACATACATACATACATACATACATGCATACATACATACATACATGCGCTGCAGCCAGTTTCTATTCTGGGTGTGATGATCTAAGCAGAAATAACCATAAAGCACCGAACTAAACTCTTTATTATTTTTAATATCTTCTCTTTTCGCATTCTTCGTTCTTTCGGATTCAGCCGGCGCCAAAAGAGTCTTTCATCTTTCTTGTGGCAATAAAATTAGTACCAGTTATTAACTGGGGTCAATTTCATGAACTAGACCCCTCTCCCTTCTGATTAATTTAATTAGTGGAGGAACGCTCTGAAAGGCATCAATAATTAATCATACTTTGTGTTGTAGGTATTCTGTCTTGCTCAGTGCCACGGGGGTTCAGATGTGCCACTGATGATCAGGTAGACTAAGATGCACAGATATTCTTTCTGTGCCGCAGATATTTGGCAGTGCCGCTGATGTTCGTTCTGCACCGTAAATGTTTAGTTTGTGCCGCAAATGTTCAAAGTGTGCCGTAGATCTTCAGCGTGCCATAGATTTTTGGAAGTGTGCTGAGCCTTGTATTGTGCCGCACGTTTGTCAGCGTCACACATGTTCAACTTGTGCCATACGTGTTTGGCAATGTTATTGAGATTTGTGCTATAGCCGCAGATGCTTGGCAGTTCCACTGCGGTTCGGTGTGAGCAACAAATGTTCAATTTGTGCCCCAGCTGGTTAGTTACTGAGATTCTTTCTGAACGAAATGTTCACTCCGTGCCGCAGTTGTTCATATTATGTAACAGGTTTGCACTCTGTGTGGCACATTTACCTTCAGTGCCAGCCGATATTCAATCTGTACAACAGATTCTTAATCTGTGCCGCAGAGAGTCCAGATAGTCATTCGATAAGTACTCGTAGATGAAATATGAACCAAATATCGATCGTTTGTATGATTCTGATCCTGGTAAGAATGGAGGAAGGTCTGTAATGCTAGTCAAACTCGTCGGATTGGTTTTTGTTGTACCCAGGTACATTTTTTATCCAGTTTTCTCTGCCGACATTCTAACTGCTTCTAGATTTTATTTACGGTATGTGAAAACGTACCCATTTCACGCCATCATTTATGATACGCACTCAAAAAGTTGCTTTTGTTCCTTTCAGAATCCTAATTACAGCCGTTTGGAATTGGCTAAAATATTGCAATACAGAACTCTGTGTGCGTGTGTGTGTGTGTGTGTGTGTGTGTGTGTGTGTGTGTGTGTGTGTGTGTCTGTGTATCTGCGTACGTGTGAGTGAATGTATGTATGTATGTGTATATATATATATATATACATACATACATTAATGTATACATATATATATATATATATATATATATATATATATATATATGTGTGTGTGTGTATATATACATATATACAAACATTTATGAATGTGTGTGCGTGTATGAATGAATGTATGTATATAAATATATATATGTATATACACACACAACATATGCATATATGTGTGTGTATATTTAAATACGCGCGCGCGCATACACACACACACACACACACACACACACACACACACACACTTCTTTTCTGAAGAAGATTTTAGTCCATGTTCTTGTAAAGAAGTTTGTGAATGAATCACATACATACATACATACATACATACATATTTTCAGAAACTGTTATGCTATAGAATTGGGACCTCAATATGTGTCTTGATTAAAATCTCCAGCGTCTCTGTATTAACTGTACATCGTTTTAAATCAGGTTCTTTTTAGTTTATTGAGCCCTTTCACTAATCGCTTTGTACATAAAATATATTTTCGATATAACTGCAGAACATATATCCATATATTTACTACATATGTGTGTTTGTGCATATGTATATATGTATTTGTAGTGGAGGTGCAATGGCCTAGTGGTTAGGTCAACGGACTCGCGGTCTTAGAATCACGGTTTCGATTCCCAGACCGGGCGTTGTGAGTGTTTATTGAGCGAAAATGCCTAAAGCTCCACGAGGCTTCGGCAGGGGGTGGTGGTGAACCCTGCTGTACTCTTTCACCACAACTTTCTCTCACTCTCTCTTCTTGTTTCTGTTGTACCTGTAATTCAAAAGGTCAACCTTGTCACACTGTGTCACACTGAATATCCCCGAGAACTACGTTAAGGGTACACGTGTCTGTGGAATGCTCGGCCACTTGCAAGTTAATTTCACGAGCAGGCAGGCCGTTCCGTTGATCGAATCAACTGGAACCCTCGTCGTCATAACCGACTGAGTGCCACCATATGTATTCGTGCATATGTATGTGTGTATGTATACACTACTAATCTCTCTCTCTCTTTCCCTCTCAAATCTTGTTCGTGACTTTCAGCTCAAGTGTAAATTGAATTGAGGAATCTCTGAGACTGGTTACAAATACAGGCACTGACTTGGTGTAGATACCTTTGAAAGAAAAGAATTTCCTGCTGTTAACAGCTTCGCTTTTGATGCCATTCTATGCAGAATCCAAAGAATAGAGGAATTGTAGATTCATTGGGGTTATATTGTAATGATATCGAACAATAAAATGAAGGCTCTAATGATATAGTTCGGTAATGTAAGCAACAACAACCACAGCAACAACAACAGCAACGACAAAAACAAAGACGACTCTAACAGCAGAAATGACAACGTGGAGGGAAATTGAAGAGAAGGTAAATTAGAGGGACAAAGTGTAGTAAAGAAAACAAAATGGAAGAAGGTATAAAAGGAGAAATAAACTAGAAAGTGAAAGAAAAGCATTGAAGAAAGAAAGAAAGAAGAAAGAAAGAAAGAAAGAAGAAAGAAAGAAAGAAAAGTATCAATGTAAAATGAACCGAATGAAAACGGCGTGGGGGCGGGGTGCATAACGAAAAGATAAGAATGATAAAAACGAGTGTAAAAGAAAATAACTGGGGTAATGGAAGTAAAGTGAAGTTTAAAACATATTGTCTATTAATGTCAGTTATTTGATTGCAGCTTTACTTTCTATTTGGTTCATAGCCATCCATGGTAAAGACGAATTTCAACAATTTCCACCATTTTGTATTGTGTCCATGGAATGACGTCCATCTGCCGCCATTGTGGTCATAAAAGAAATTATCATTATCGACTTTGCATTTCATCATCTCGGGAATCGATAAATTAAGTACCAGTTGAGTACTGGGGTCAATGTAATCGACTTACCCCCTCCCATAAAAAACTGCTGGCCTTGTGCCAAAATTTGAAACCATTGTTGTTATTATTATTATTATTATTATTATTATTATTATTATTGCCTTTGCACAGCTATCGCTGGGGATGTACTACGGTGTCAGCTGCTCACTACCAGTAAACTAAAGTAACACCTCTTATTTTTTCGAGCACCTTCCAGAGTATTCGAGCGGTTCCAAGCAATGCTGTTTTCTGCAACTGCTCCACCCTTATTGCAGCCCCTATTTGTTTCACGTACACCCTCGAGATTTTTACTCACTGTTCCCAGGGTTCCGACAGCTATTGACACTACTACTACCACCTTTTTCATCGACCACAACCGCTTAACCTCCCAAGCTAACCTATTATATCTCTCGACTTTTCTTTCTTCCTTATCGCATACCTCGTTGTCAGCTGGGCATGCTATGTCTATGATCCAGCATAGGTTGTTTTCTTTCTCAATTAAGACTATGTCTGGTTTCCTATTCTCTATCTCATGGTTGCACTGAATCATAAAATCCCATAGGATCTTTGCATTTCTATTTTCGATGATGCCTTCAGGTTTATGTTCGTACCACTTTTTTGCTCTGTCAAGTTCATACTTGTTGCAAAGTGCCCAATGGACAATCCTGGCTATATTGTCATGACGTCTCTTATATTCTTTATGGACTGGTGGCATACATTGGCTGGTAATATGACATATGGTTTCACCATTTCATCCACAGATTCTGCACTTATCAGTATTGTCTATTTTGTATTATATGTTGTTAGTTCTTAGTGCTTGCTCTTGGGTAGCACAGATTAGAGCCTCCGTTTCCGATTTTAAATCACATTTAGTCATCCACGGACATCTTTTTTCTCTGTCTGTCTTATCTTCAACATCCCTATGAAATTGTCCATGCATTCTTTTCTTTACCCACCTATTTTCAGTTTCATTCGTTTTCAATTGCTTGTACAGTGCTTATTATTATTATTATTATTATTATTATTATTATTATTATTATTATTATTATTATTATTATTACTATTATTATTATTACTGTTATTATTACTATTATTATAATTACTATTATTATTATTATTATTATTATTATTATTATTATTATTACTAGTGTTACTATTATTATTATTATTATTATTCAGTAGTTTTATTTTTATAACGTGCTTTCACTTCACTACCGAGCGCAGCTCTGTGCGCCTTGGGTATGTGCTGTGGTTTGCTGTGGTGCTCTTATGTTTACTGTATTGAAAGTGTTTTGCGTAGGATGTGTGCAGTACCCAGTAGTGCAATTTTCTGTATGTTATATATATTTGTAAGTCCTGCTATTTTTGTTATGTATTTGTCTGAATATTTTTTTATTATACCTAAGGCACCTACTATGATAGGAATTGTTTCTGTTTTTAGATTCCACATTCGAGTTATCTCTATTTCCAGGTCTTTGTATTTTGAAAGTTTTTCCATTTCTTTTAGAGAAACGTTGTCATCTGCTGGTATTGATACATCAATTAGAAAGCATTTTTTTTCTTCATGATCTTTGACAACTATATCTGGTCTATTTGCCTTAATTTCTCTATCTGTGTGTATTGGCATATCCCAGAGTATGGTTGCTTTCTCGTTTTCTGTGACCTTTTCTGGCGTGTGTTTATACCATCTTTTTTCTGTTGTTATTCCATAATGTTGGCATAGCTTCCAGTGTATATAGGTCCCAGCTCTGTCGTGTCTGTGGATATATTCCTTCTTAGCCAGGACTGGGCAGCCAGAGATAATATGATTTATTGTTTCTTGTCCATCTCCACATATTCTACAGTTACTTGTTATATTTCTTTTCATTATGTGTTTTTGGTAATTTCTGGTGGGGAGGCTTTGGTCTTGTGCAGCAATTAAAAATCCTTCAGTCTCTGCTTTGAGTCCTGAGCTTCTCAGCCATTGCTGGGATTTTTCTCTGTCTATTTCTTTCGCATTTAGTTTAGCCCAGTATTTACCATGTAGGGGATTTTCTTGCCATCGTTTTATCATGGTCCGTTGCTGTTCTAGTTTTAGTTTGGATTTCATTTGTTTTATAGCTTTTGTTGTTTCTTCTTCTTCTTCTTCGTATTTGTTAGGTAGATTGATTTCTTGTTTGTATTTGTCAGCTTCCTTAAATACTGAAAACAGTTTTTTGTTTTGCTCGTGTTTTGTGGCTATTTGTATTAGTTTCCCTTGCTTCTGGAGTAGGTATTTTTGCAGTCCTATAGTGGTTATTTTATAATAGTTTTCTAGCTGTATAAGACCCCTGCCACCTTCCGTGCGTTGTATATATAGCCTTTCTATGTCAGATTTTGGGTGGTGCATCCTATATCCTGTCATTATTTTTCTTGTTTTCCTGTCTATTTTACATAGTTCGTTTAGTGTCCAGTTAAGGATGTTGTAGCTGTAGCTTATAACTGGGACAGCTAAAGTGTTGATACCCATTATCTTGTTTTTAGCATTGAGCTGTGTTTAGTATTGATCTAACTCGTCTATAGTACTCTTTCTTTATTTTTTCTTTCATTTGTGTATGTTGTATCCTATCTAGTTCATTGACTCCTAAATACTTATATGGTTGGCTTTCGTCTAGTTCTCTTATTTCATTGGCTTTATCTAGTGTTATATTGCTACTTTTAACTAATTTTCCTCTTTTCAGGGTTGCTTTGGCACATTTTTCTAATCCGAATTTCATTTCTATTTCCTTGGTAAAGCCGTGTACTGTCTGTAGTAGTGTTTCTAGCTCTTTGTCGTTTTTTGCATATAATTTTAGGTCATCCATATATAGAAGGTGGCTGACTGTTTTTCCATAGCATTTGTAACCGCATCCAGTTCTATTTAGCAATTCTGTTAAAGGTGTGAGTGCCAGGCAGAACAGGAGTGGAGAGAGCGTGTCTCCCTGGAATATTCCTCTTCTAATGGGGATGGCTTTCGTTTTCACAAGTCCCTCTTTTGTTTGGAGCTGTAGCACTGTCTGCCATTTGTTCATTGAGTGCTCTATGTATTTTATGATAATTGGTGCCACCTTGTTTATGGCTAGTGTTTCCAGAATCCACGTGTGGGGAACACTGTCGAAAGCCTTTTGGTAGTCCACCCAGGCCATACTGAGGCCTTTCTTCTTTCTGCGGCTGTCTTCAGTTATGGCTTTATTGATCAATAATTGATCTTTACAGCCGTATGAGCCCTTGCAGCATCCCTTCTGCTCTTCTGGAAACAGGTTGTTATTTTCCAGGTGTTTACTCAATCTCTGCGATATTATTGCAGTAAAGGCTTTGTAGATCGTAGGGAGACAGGTTATAGGTCTATAGTTTTGTGGTTTCTCCGTTTCCGTGGATTTGGGGATTAAGATGGTTTTCCCTTTTGTGAGCCATTCAGGCATTGTCTCTGGATCTGCGAGTATGTTGTTAAAGTTTTCTGCCAGCTTTTTATGCATTGCTGGCAGGTGTTTTAACCAGAAATTGGGGATCTTGTCGTGTCCAGGTGCCTTCCAGTTGCTTAGTCTTTGCAGTGTCTGGGTGACCTCTTCAGTTGTTATAGGGGCCCAGAGTTGCTCAGGTGCTAAGTTCGTTGTTTTAATGGTCCTTTTTTGGGGTTGTTGCTTCACCGACCATATTTGTTTCCAGAATTTCTCTAGTTCTTCTGCTGTTGGTGCTGAAGTAATGTCTATTTTATTTTTACCCAGTTCTTGGTAGAGTTTTTTGGGGTTGGATTTGAACTGTTTGTTTTGTTCAAAGAAACGTTGGCGTTTCTCATACCGGCGGATCCTCTGTGCTTTGGCAAGGATGTCTTGCTTTAGTTTTTCTTTTGCCTCAGGTAAGTCTTTTTCTGTAATGCTGTATTTGTACAGTATTTTTGTTTTCTTCTTGTTACTTAGTTGCGTTTTCTACTAATTTCGTTGAGAATCGATAAATCTTTTCTCTTTTTTTTAATTTTGTTCTGGATGTTATTTATCCACAAGGTCTGTTTGGGTGGTAGAACTCCTATTCGGATGGGTTTGAGTGAGTATCATGCTTCTTTTGTGGCTGCAGTGGCTGCCGCATATATTATGTCATTTAGCTCAGTGATATTGCCTGTTGTTTCTGTGGTTGTTAGTTCCGTGACGGCCAGGTTTATGCTATTTATTATTGATGTTGTTTTATTGTCTATTTTGATTTTTGGGAGATATAATCTGTGGTCCATTCTAAGATCTGTGGTTTTCAGTTCTTCGGTTATTTTCATTTTCATAGTATCGTAATTATTAGGTTTCCCTTCGTTATTTCCAGGCTTTATATTTGTTTTGCCTTCCTTTTCATTCATATGTTTGTCTGTGGTGTTCTGGATTGGTGCTTTTTGTACACTATTATACATCTCTACGGTCTGGGTTTGTTGTTTTTTGTTTACTTCGTTTTTGCCGGGAATGTTACGTTTGTCCTCGTGTTTTGCTATCTCAGTGTTTATATTATTATTTGGCATTGCTGTGTGACTACTATCTAGATTTTCCTGATGTATTTTTTTCTTTCAATTGTTCTATTTCTATATCTGATATTTTTTTTTGCTTTTAGAATATATCTTCTTATGTTAGCTAGTTTGTTAGGGTTCATTGTTTTATCGAGGTCTATATCTACATTATTTTTCTTCCATGTTTTATATGTATGTGTTGTTGCGTTTTCGTTTTTTGGGTAGAGTACTGCTGTGAAATAGGCGTGTAGGATGGAAATGTGTTCCTCACGTGTCCATTTATGCCGTTTTGGTTTTGTTTGCGGGACATGAGGAACAACGTCCGGCCCTTTATTTTGACGGTCGTCGTTTTCGTAGGGTACCGGTTCGTTTATTTCTGTTGTCAGATTGTTTTGCACGTTCATATCTTCGTACTTTTTTCTTAACAAGCTTACAGTACGTACTTCTCGGTTGTTATTTTTGGGTGAAATAATACCGGTGTTATGTTTGTAATTTTTTTGTACATGGTGTTTTGGGGTTCGAAGATGGTCTGATTTTGATGTAACACGTGTGTTTACGATCGCTGTGCGGGTAGTGGAGGTATCAAGTTAAAATACATCATTATATTTGGAAAAATAGAGATAAATTTCAATGAGTATTACTTACTCAGATATAGTCCAACCCTTTGTCAGCTATTTTTTGTATATGGTGTTTGGGTTTGGAGATGGTCTGTATTTTGATGTAACACGTGTGTTTACGATCGCTGTTCGGGTAGTGGAGGTATCAAGTTAAAATACATCATTATATTTGGAAAAATAGGAATAAATTTCAATGAGTATTACTTACTCGGGTATAGTCCAACCCTTTGTCAGCTATATTTGGGCTCCATGCGATGTCTTTATTTCCGATGTTTTTGGATAAGTTTCGGAGCAGTGATTTATCGTACTCACATGTTAAACTTCCTTCACATGTTAAACTTCCTCACATGTTAAACTTCCTTACATGTTAAACTTATTATTATTATTATTATTATTATTATTATTATTATTATTATTATTATTATTATTATTATTATTATTATTATTACTGTTATTATTACTATTATTACTATTATTATAATTACTATTATTATTATTATTATTATTATTATTATTATTATTATTATTATTACTAGTGTTACTATTATTATTATTATTACTATTATTATTATTATTATTATTATTATTATTATTATTACTAGTGTTACTATTATTATTATTACTGTTATTATTACTATTATTATAATTACTATTATTATTATTATTATTATTATTATTATTATTATTATTATTATTATTATTATTATTATTACTAGTGTTACTATTATTATTATTATTATTATTATTATTATTATTACTGTTATTATTACTATTATTACTATTATTATAATTACTATTATTATAATTACTATTATTATTATTATTATTATTATTATTATTATTATTATTATTATTACTAGTGTTACTATTATTATTATTATTACTATTATTATTATTATTATTATTATTATTACTATTATTATTATCATTATTGTGACGATGATGATGATGATGATGATTATCATTTCTATTATTATGTTGTTGTTGTTTCTACTTGCAGAATTTTGATTTGATTTGAAGCCCAACACAATCTCTACACAACTTCTCCAAGTCCATATCACAGTTTGGTTAACGAAGAACGAAAAACAGCAACAGACCGAAACTTTTTCCAAGTTGTTGTTATTGTTGTTTGTGCTGCTACTGTTGCTTCTGCTACTGCTGCTGCTGCTGTTATTGTTCCGTTTGTTTGCTATAACTTTGGGCGTGATTTTTTAGTTTGCTTTGAAAAACTTTTCGGTCAAAAGATGATAATGGCTTTTTTAGAAAGAAACCGCCATGTTGTTCTGACAACAACATAACACAGTTTACAAAAAACATTCTCTGGGAAAGAGCATTGTTGCTGTTGTTGTTGTTGTTATCGTTGTTGTTGTTGTTGCTGTTATTGTAGTTGCTGTTGTTGTTGTTATTGTTGTTGTTGTTGTTGTTGTTGTTGTTGCAGGTAGCGTTGCTGCTAATACTACACCTACCATTATTGCTGCTGCTGCTGTTACTACTACTACTACTACTACTACTACTACTACTACTACTACTACTACTACTACTACTACTACTTATGCTTCCACTACTAACAATACAATTATTTGATAATGTTGTAGTGAAGGTCGTAGAGCAAGGTACAAGTTCCTCTCCCACTTGTTGTTGTTGTTGTTGTTGTTGTTGTTGTTGTCGTTGTTGTTGTTGTTTGGCTCTAGGTCATCACTGATCGAGCAGAAACTGTAATCAAAGGCATTCCAGTCATGACCTTCTTGATTTTTTAAGGTTGTGTCGGACTATATTAACTAGCGTGTTCCTTCTTTACTTAAGTAATGTAGAGTGTCATTTAGCTGTTATTTTTAGTAGGTTGAGTGACCATGTAAAGGTTCCTTGTTGGCTTTTAAGTGTTTGCTGGATGCACCTTTTTTCTGCACCAACAAAGACCCCTTAGCCACCCCCACCAAAGACCTAATTACCAAACCATCAAAGACTCCTTCACCATATCAGGAAAGAGGCCTTCGTCACACCACGAGGGAGCTCTTCATCACGCTATCAAAAATTACTTTCACCACGATACGAAAAACATATCTCGCCACACCAGCAAAATCCCTTCTCCACCTGAAAAACGAGGCTTCCATCACGCCACGAAGAAACCCTTCACTATATCATCAAAAATCGTCCTCACCACACCAAAAGCCAAGTCACTTTTTCTCTGCAATAATTGTATTACTAAAAGAAACTATAAAAATAATAGCTATACAAGACATAAATGATTATTCTTCAGTCATAATTTAACAGAAACAATATTTCATTTTTATCTTATAATTATTTATTTGGTTTTGTTTCGTTATATCAAAGTTGTTATTGTTGTTGATGATGAAGTGTCTCTCACCGAAACGTTAGAATTCTATTTTATTCTTACGATTTTTGAAGTTATCCAAATTTGCGACATTCACTCCTCTTTTCTTTCTTTCCTATCCGTTGTCCAGCTTCACATCTGCTGACAATCACTTGGAAGTCGGAGCTTGTTGTACTTGTGGTTCTTTTGAGTCTTGTAGGTCTTTTTACTCTTGCGGGTTCTCTTGATTGTTCTTGTGTTTCTTGTTGTTCATGTGATTCTACTTTATTTACTTTTTTGTGTTTATTCTTGATTTTCTTTTGTTTGGTTTTTTATTCATATGTCCCGGCGCCACGCTCGCTGCATGTTAAACAAACATACACTACCGAACTCGCATCATCAACATTATCATCATCATCATCAGTCGCAGCAGCAACAATATTATCACCATCATCATCATCATCATCGTTGTCATCATCATCATCATCATCACTGACATTATCGCTACCACCAGCATCAACATCAACTTCATCCTCGACATCGTCATCTCATCACTATCATCACCGTCACCATCATCACCGTCACCATCATCATCACCATCATCATATCATCATACTCGTCATCATTACCATCACCAACACCAACACCATCAGCCACCAGATGAAATCGAACGAAATCAAATGAGATCCGATCGTCGAAGCCAGCCAGAGCCATGACGTCACTGTATTCCGTCGACGACAATCATCCGTCCACGTTGATTATGTCGTTATGTCAGAACAAGTCTTTGCTGACCATGATGGACTACGGCGAAACGAGCAACAACACAAACAGCAACCACAACAGCAGCGACAGCAACTGCATGAACAACAGCCACACCAGCATCGACAACAGCAACAGCGACAACAACACCAGCGGTAACAGCAACAACAACAACAACACCAATAACAACAACAGGCTTGAAATGATGATTGTGCCGACCATCTACGCCGTCGCCATTGTCGGAGGATGTATTGCTAATGGCGCTTTAATTACTCTTCTTTGTAAAAATCGTAGACAGAAATACAACAGCACAGGAATCTTGGTGCTCAATCTAGCCATTGCTGATTTGCTATTTCTTCTATTCTGGGTACCATTCCATACGATTATCTACACTCTGTCCATATGGCCGTTCGGAGATTTCATGTGCAGGTTAGTGCCAACAGTTATATTTTGTTTGTTTTTCTTATCATTATCATTATCGCCGTCATCAACATCATTGTTATAATTACTATTACTATCGATGTTGGTAAGACGGTGAACTGGCAGAACCGTTCGCAAATCGGACCAAATGCTTAGCGGCATTTCGTCCGTCTTTTTGCTCTGAGTCCAAATCGCGCCGAGGTCGACTTTGGCTTTCATCATTAAAATAAGTACCAACTGAGCACTAGTACCAACTTCAGATAAAATAAGTACCAACTGAGCACTAGTACCAACTTCAGATAAAATAAGTACTAACTGAGCACTAGTACAAACTTCAGATAAAATAAGTACCAACTGAGCACTAGTACCAACTTCAGATAAAATAAGTACCAACTGAGCACTAGTACCAACTTCAGATAAAATAAGTACCAGCTGAGCACTAGTACCAACTTCAGATAAAATAAGTACTAACTGAGCACTAGTACAAACTTCAGATAAAATAAGTACCAACTGAGCACTAGTACCAACTTCAGATAAAATAAGTACCAACTGAGCACTAGTACCAACTTCAGATAAAATAAGTACCAACTGAGCACTAGTACCAACTTCAGATAAAATAAGTACCAACTGAGCACTAGTACCAACTTCAGATAAAATAAGTACCAACAGAGCACTAGTAATACGCTCGTTGTACGCAATTAAAGCAACGTTAAATTATAATCGTTATCTTCTCCAGAAAGGAATGACGCCGTGATTTTTATCTGAAAGAAAATCTTTTCATTCATAGGCTGTATTGAAAATATAATATACATTGGAACGAGCCGAACATTGTCCTGGCAGCGACCCACGAGAAAATTAGACGCATTTCGATCTCTTTGGATTTTGTCTGTAACTTGTATCTGCTAGTCGTATACAGAGTCAGAATTCGTCGAATGTATTATTAACTCTTTCTTGCATATCGGAGAGACAAATTTTGTACGGACATGTATCTAGTAGATACTCGTCAATGACAAGGTTCAAGAAGGCCGAAACGTGTCTGACATTGTCGTGGATCACTGCTGGGAGAATGCTCCCCAACTTCGATATATATTTTGTCGTTAACGCAACATGTCTTGGAGGAGATTTCCTCTCAGACAAACACCACAGCACCATGCCTTTAAGTGGTGTATATACATTCAGTGTGATGCGCAGATGATTTAAATGTAATGTTGTTGCAATTGCGTTACACCGAATTATATTGGTATTCAAGCAACTAAGATGTATGAGTCAAACATTCTCTTCTCGTACACAACCACAACATAAAGTAAAATTGTCTTATCGTCTTCATTGAAAAGTTAATGAAATCTTGGTTTATGAACGCCTATCGTCACGAACAAATCAGCTTACGAACAACTTTTCGAACATAAAACGTTTCAGGTGTCGAACGATATCTCGAGTAACGAACACAAGCTGGCAACAACAGTTGGCAACGAGCTGGGAGTATCAGCTGTAAAGCATCGGTTGCTGTCTAGCTTTCACTCAGTGCACATCCCGGTTCGAATTCATTGCGCCTTATCTTGAATTTCTTATGAGGAAAATAGTTTCGGTTTCCGAACATTTTGTATGACTAACAGCCTTCAGGAACGAATTACATTCGTAAACCGAGGTCCCACTGTATATTCATTCAAACATGTAATATGTACAATAGTTTTAAACATATTACAAGTATATATTGTACAGAGTATAAATTACGAAAAGTATTTCTTTTAAAATTTCGATTTGATCAAAATGTCTTACACAATAAAATACTTCTTGTTTAAAAAATTCCGGATTTCATTTAACGGGGACAGCTATCATTACAGTGACTATAATATATTAGTAATAATTTGATTTATTTAATTTATTCAACCAATCTTATATACGAGAGATAATTTAATTAAATTCCTTTGTTGAATGAAGAATTCAAGCTGCGAAATAGAGAAGTAAAGTTATAATTATATCAATAATCACCTGACGAAATGGAAGTCTGCACATTTATCATTGTCATCCAATTAGATTATTGTAGTCTGATTCAAAGTGTATTGAATTTATGAAGTATTCCGAGTGTTGTTTCAAGCTTTCGCACGATGTCGTTCATAAAAGGTGGAAACGGTGTAGAACATGTAGCTTCGTTTATTACGGATCCATTCGTCGCTGATCCGGGATAACACGGTACGCTCAACTGTGAACCATGTTACGCTTATCACGGATTGATCTGCGATAACACCGATCGGCGGTCAGTTGAAGATTCTGCTTGTGCCGCAAAAACGCGGCCCCACCGTCTTCCTACAACGCTCAACTAACCCAGAATGCACTGACTATCGCTTGTGGTGACACGACCGTACTTCGGGGCCGCGTATTTTTTTTTTTTTTTCCTTTTTTCTTTACGGATATATGTACTCATACTCACCATCATGGGGCCAGTGAACATAAAAAAATAAACGATGGAGACGAGTGTGTTCTCTACAAGAAAAAATAGAGATAATCAAGAAAGTAGGTGACGATGAAACCTTCGCTGCTGTGGTGTAAATGAACCGCAATGAGCCGTCGTTCCGTTTACAAAGTACGTGGAGATGATTTCATTATCACTGTTTTTTCTTCTTTTTTTTAAAACCAAATCCCTTGATAAACAAGGAGTTCGATTCTTGGAAGTGACCTGAATAATAATAATAATAATAATAATAATAATAATAATAATAATAATAATAATAATAATAATAATAATAATAATAATGATAATAATAATGATAACATCGAAAAAATACCTTAGGAATGAAAACTCAGGTTCGAAATTTCCCCAAGACACCTGAAGAAGGCTGGAGGGTATATCAGCCGAAATCTTGTGTTAACAACAAACAAGATGAGGACAAATATCCGTCAAATGTAAATAATGTAAATAATGTACATAATTCCTCATCTCTTAAATATAGAACTGTATTATATTCTAGTCAGTCAGCAAGTTTTGGAAGTGATCAAGTGCGTGTGTGTGTGAGAGAGAGAGAGAGGGGGGGTTATAAAATATCAATACTGTTCGAGAAGGGCTCCAGGTGTCGCTCATGGACTTTGGTAAAGGCATGAACCACACCCCACTACAAATATCACCTTTTCTCTGTGCAAATGAAATTATTATTCTTGTTGTTGTTGATGATGATGATGATTATCTTTCTTTCTCTCAAACCTTTTTTCTTTTAATTTCCAGATTTATCCACTACATGCAGTTCTCCAGTATGTTCGCCAACGTCTTCACACTGACCGCCATGGCAGTCAACCGCTACGTCGCCATACGTTTCCCGATCTGGACGAGGCTCCGCCGTAACCACAAAGATGTCGTCATTATCAGTCTAGTCATTTGGATTGTGGCTCTTTGCCTCGGCATTCCATCGTCCCTTATCTACACTACTGTGGAATATCAAGGAAACTTTTACTGCACAGACTCCTTTCAAGATAAACGCCATTTAAGGCCGACATTTTTCCTTCTCAATTTCTTAATCGGTTACGTAATCCCACTGAGTACTATTCTGATTCTTAGCACTCTCACCGTATGTAATATGTGGAACTCAACTAATATGGAAGGCATAAACGCTGCTGAATCTCTTCGCAACAAACGTAGAGCTACGAAAATCGTAATATCTCTGGTTTTAGTGTTTGCCTGTATGTGGTTTCCTTACCATTTGTTTTGGATATGGGTGAACTATTTCCATGACAGCTTCGAATGGTCGTATGCATTCTATTATTTCCAAGTATTTGCTTATTTGTTAGCTTTTACGAATTCTGCTTTAAATCCATTGGTCTACGCGTTCTGCTCGGAAACTTTCCGAAAGAAATTGTGTATTTGGTCAAAACGCAAGCAAGATCATTCGTTGCTGTCTCATTCGAGATTAACTAATTATTCTATTCGATCAATCCCTCAAAATACTCAAGAAATTCCAATGGACAAAATATCTCTGTAAACAAACAAAAACAAATAAGCATATATTTTGTCTTTTTTTTTATTATCACGACTTCTAAACAATAGCATCATTGGTTAAAAGTTACAACATAACAATTACTGGTTCACTGTATTTGTAAACGGCGACAAGGACTGTCTGTAACTCTGTGTAAAACAAATATCGCAAAAAACACGAGTTTTTTCCTTTTTTTTTTACGGTTTTGTCACCTGTGTATACATCTTTCAACCATATACATCGGCAATATTTAAAATTCATGTTCAGTTAAATGAAGGGGGAAAATGGAGAGTTAAGATAATAATAATTATCTATTATTAAAAAACTAGGTAATCTCTACTTCTTACAGCCGTTTCCATTAGTGCTCAATAAGAAAATTACAAATTTATGCTATAAATTTGCAATTATATGTTATGAGCATAGTTTCATCAGAGAAAAAGAGTCTGCTTGCATGAAAGGAAAGGTCAGCGTGTAATATCTAAACTTTTCCTCTGATGAAATTATGCTCATAACATATAAATGCAAATTTATAAATTTGTAATCTTCCTATTGAGCACTAATGGAAACAGCTGTAAGAAGTAAAGATTACCAGTTTTTTAATAATAAAATATTATTATTATTTTAACTCTCCATTTTCTTTCCTTCATTTAACTGATCATGAATCTTATTCTAAATATATACCTATTGATTTAAAGAATTTTCATTTCCCAAATATACTAGGAATAGAACCAATATTTCCTTGGATGTAACCATCCCTTGATGAGGTTAACATATCCTCTAAGCAACTTTAATAATTAATATACATATATATATGTGTGTGTGTGTGTGTGTGTGTGTGTGTTTGTGTGTGTGTGTGGAGGCGCAATGGCTCAGTGGTTAGGGCAGAGGACTCGCGGTCGGAGGATCGCGGTTTCGATTCCCAGACTGGGCGTTGTGTGTGTTTATTGAGCGAAAACACCTAAAGGTCTACGAGGCTCCGGCAGGGGGTGGTGGCAACCTTTGTTTTACTCGTTCGCCCAACTTTCTCTCACTCTTTCTTCCTGGCGTCCAATCCAGTTGGGGGGAATACATACGCCATAGAAACCGGGACACCGAGCCCATGAGCCTGGCTAGGCTTGAAAAGGATGCATAAATATATATATATACATGAATTATACTATTTTATAGAGATTGTTATTAGTTAACAATACTCGTAGACAGGCTAGAATCGAAGTGCTCAAACTGAGCTAAGTTTCAATTTATAATTTGTATATATATATATATATATATATATATATATATATATATATATATATATATATATATATATATATATATATATATATATATATATATATATATATATATATATATATATATGTGTGTGTGTGTGTGTGTGTGTGTGTATGTATATATATATACATACATACAAACACATACGCACATGCATACATACATACGCACCTACATACATGCATACATACATACTTACATGCATACATGCATAAGAAAAATAAGGTAAAACTCAATTTTAGTTTAATTTAAAGTTCCTACTCGTGTTTCGCCATTATGGTTGTTTGGAGCTCTGCTATGGAAGTTCCAAATGCATATAAAAGCTCAACCACGCCGAATCCAAGGGATCCGGCGTGTTTCCTGACGATCCAGCGTGACTGAGCATCTACGTACATTTGGAATTCCTAGCATAGGGCTCCAAACAGCCAGATGGTGAAACGCGCATAGGAATTTTAATATAAACTAGCGTTTATACTTATTATCCCTACAGTTGCTATGTAGCTCATAACTGGTAATACTATTCAGCGTGGAAGTTACTTAACAACTATACAGAAAACAGATGAGGGCGGACTTCGGATTTAGGAAGCACCAACAGGTTGGAATTTCTTCGTTTTGATGGGGTTTTTCAGATTTTTTTTTTTTTGGATCTAGTTTAAAACGGGGGCACCAGTTTTCATTAATGTTTTATGTAGTGTTTTTGGTACCGAAAGACTTTCAAACTTCGTATACTTATCTATTTTGTGTTATAGAACAGAAAAAAATTTTTGTATTCGAATTTATTTCATGTAAAAAGTTGTCTTATTTCGATAATTTCTACTAATCACTGACGTCTATTCAGTTGAAAACAGTTAGCGCTGTAACGGTGTATATCGTATTAATCCCCTAACCCTAACCCTAAAACTAACCCTAACTCTAGAATCTGAACTCTAAAATTGTTACACACATAGATACGCACAGCGTAATTTATTATATAAACAATATATGCGTATAAATTACGATTAAACCGGATGAAATATGTCACAGAGAATAACATTTTTATGACCGCCCAGCAGTAACTCTATTCAGCTGAATAGACGTCAGTGATTGGTTGAAATTACAGAAATACGACAACTTTAACATGGAATAACTTGCGAATTCTTTTTTTTTTTTTTTTTTGTTAAGAAGACTAAGAGTAAAAGATGTTTTATATGACACATTCTACCAGTGTCCCAAGTTTCAAAGTGTTTCGTTAGTGTTTCGTTAAGAAAATACTGGTGCCCCCGTTTTAAATTAGATCCTTTTTTTTTTTTTCACAGTGCCATTGAAAAGCTCTGGACTATCTTTTTAGCAAAATCTTCCTTTAATCATACACTATTTCGTCTGAAAATATTTACTTTTTTTCTTACCGAAAAGGCTTCTCCGATAGTTTTTAAGCATGTGGTGTCCCAATATCGTGTAGTGCCCCCAAATCGGTCGGGGGTGGTGTAGAAAAAAAAATCATTTTTCGGAAATTTTTTTGCTAAAATGATAATCCAGAGTATTTCCAAAGGCACCGTAGAAAACAAAAAAGGAAAAATCCTCTTCAAAACGAAGAAATTCTAACTTGATAATGCTTCCTAAGTCCAACGTCCGCCGAGATGGGATTATAATAAATCTAGATGGAGGTCTAAACATAACAGTGACAATCGTACATCAACTTGTACACATAATTTCTACTTAAACACTACCTACAAGGTAACAGTTGACAATGGCTCGAAGTTTCGCCATGGGTCGCCTTCGTAATACTGTCTGATTCTTTAGTCCTTGGTGCTATTTATATGCTTAGGCTCGGCTTATGAGCAGAGTAGAAACGAGTTGAACGTGCTATAAGAATATAATTAGTATTTAAAACAAAAGAATTTTTTATAGTTTGACTAAGCCGACCAATGACAACATTTCGAAGTCCCTGTCAACATCTTCCTTGAAACAATAAATTTAAAACCTTTCCTAAATGCATTGAATCATCTTTCTGTGAACATTTGACTGTTTTTATGTATAACTGAACATTAAAAAATCCACGTTCACATATAATACATACATGCGTTTTGCTTCATTTATCATTATTCTTCATATCTTCTCAAAATACATCACTTTAACTTGGTATTTCTACCTATTAAACGGGTGTGATATCCCAGTTTTTGTGTGATTTTTGCTACCCATGGTAACTATTAACATATTTACATTATCGAAGATTTTTCAACCGAGATAATATTAATATATACATAAATTGATATATATACATATATATATATATATATATATATATATATATATATATATATATATATATATATATATATATATATATATATATATATATATACCCGGGTTTCTGGGTATTTACCCTTCGTCAGCGTACCCGATATATATGTGTGTGTGTGTGTGTGTGTGTGTCTGTCTGTCTGTGTGTGTGTGTCTGTGTGTCTGTCTGTGTGTGTGTGTCTGTCTGTGTGTACATAATATAATATGATATATATATATATATATACATGCATATACATATGTAATATATAGTATACACACACACATACATATACACATAAATACTCATATATATTGTGGTGCTAAAATTATTACTACTCGGGGTTTCGGTTATCCCTATTCATTATACTCTGTAAATGTACCTACCTACCGACATACATACATACATACATACATACATACATACATACATACATACATACATACATACATACATACATACGTATATATTCATACTGGCGCTATGCTAGAACATAACTCCAAGGTCGATAACTCTGCTTTTTTTTCAGTTTTGTTTACTTGACAATGAAAGAGCAACATTCGACCGGTTGACTACAACTAAAGTGGTTGCCTGGTTTACGGATTAAATGTGGTGGGGGGGTGTATTACGAAGATATCTCTCTCTTGTCTCTGCATACATAAATACCCTTATCCACCAACAAGTCTACTTACTTTACAAGCCATCTACAAGGGGGTAAACTACCCACCAAATTCAGTTCTGATTATTCGATCTCGTTACAGAATACAATAACAGTGCTCTGTGGTGAAGCTACAGAATTATTATTGCTCTCCATATTTCCAATGTATTCTGCACTAACAGCAAATAAGTCATCTCTCTCTGACAACCGAAACGTTAAACTGCTCACTTTCTTCACTGCAGTCTAAACTATTCGACTTTTTGAACATTTCGTACTAACTTTTTCCCACACAGACCATCACTAGTATTCTCGCATTCTGCTGTTTTACAGCAAAATTTTTAGGGTTTTAGTGAGGTGGAAAAGGTGCATGTGGCTAAGGCCCTTGTAATATTATAATCTTCTGATTTAATAAGAGTCATGATAAAGAACATCAAGAAATACGAAGACAAGTTAAAATTCACTGCCACATTAATTTTGCCGCTAAAAGAAAATACAGCAATTGGTTTACATGAATAATTCTATTTTTTAAAATACATATGTCTCTCGTGTTTCTTGAAGATGAAGATGTACGCGAGAAAAACATAAAACATGGCGATAAGAATCAGTTGACAATACTCTCTTCACTGCGAAAGTACAGCGGAATAAAACTGCTCTCATGCCGAAGATCCGAACTCTTTTGTGACGACCAACCTCACTGAGGAATACGCGGAAAAGCTTCCTCTAAATATCTGATGATGATGCGCTTAGCTAGTGGACAGTCCGCGTAAAGCTAGGACTCGACCGTCACGTAATGAGCCAAAATGTAGGTACCTAAATGTAAAAAGGCAAAATGTGTGTACCAAAAGGTGGGTAGTTAAAGGTAAAGAGTGAACGTGCTTTCTACCGATTCTTACATTATGTTCTTACATAACGAACTAGGAAAATTTGACAGGAATCTTTTCGCCATGAACATTAAGAATGTAAGGGAAGTGGCTTCTAGCTGGATAATGCAATTATACTAGAACAATGTAAAGTGAAATAAAAACGCTGGTTCCTTTTTAACGAAGTCGAAAACAGCTCTATTGGGCCTAAATTTTTTTAAAGGACAGAAATATCAATCATGTGACATTGATATCCTGAAATGTAGTTTCCTTTTTACTATATAATGCAACAGGGATTGTAAATGAATCCTTTAACGAAAGCTATACGAGACTCTTGATGGAGTTTGATGCAAACATGACATTTATGATGGTTTCTGAAGCTGTAGGCTTTATTTACTTATCGAATTTATTAAACATGTAACAATAACACCATGAACGTCGGATTCTTGGTTTGGAAACAGACTTGTGGTTGTGATACAGCTATGTAAACTTCTAATAAATTCAACCTGAAGTTGTTGTCATTGTTTTTACTGTTGTCATCGTCATTATTATTGTTGATGTTGTTTTGCTCTTGTTGTATAATTTCAGTTTAAAAGCTCTAACCCGGAGCAAATTAATCATCCGAGGCATTCCTGGCCATATATTGAGCGATTATTTTTCCATTCACAGAGCAGAAATAGAATGGTTTGTTTGTCTTTTAATTGTAAAATAAGATCCCTTTTCTTTCAGATGTGGTAACTTTTTAACCAAATTACACAATTTCAGGTATTTTTCCTGAAATGGTTAGCTTTCTCAGTATTCTTCACAAAAAATAGTTTTTAGGGGCATCAGAATAAGATTGCAGGAGAAGGAAGTCACACTTTACTCTTATTACAGTAGCTTGCAGGTTAATTTCTGAATTTCAAAGTCACAAAGAAGGATTTGTCCATTTCTCGTGTGTTGTGTGGTTCAACTGTGAAGGCGCAATAGCCCAGTTGTTAAGGCAGCGGACTCGCGGTCGTAGGATCGCAGTTTCGATTCCCAGACTGGGCGTTGTGAGTGTTTATTGAACGAAAAGACTTAATGTTCCACGAGGCTCCGGCAGGAGGTGGTGGCGGACCCTGCTGTACTCTTTCACCACTACTTTCTCTCACTCTTTCTTCCTGTTTCTGTTGTACCTGTATTTCAAAGGGCCCAGCCTTGTCACAGTCTCTGTCACGATGAATCTCCCCGAGAACTACGTTAAGGGTACACGTGTCTGTGGAGTGCCGTACTACTTATGGTTCAACTATAACTTGATCATTCTGACGGTGTATCGTAGAAGCACCAAATAGTCTCTGGTGCTTTTTATTACTTCTTTGAACATTTCTCAAATTAAGCAACACTGTCCTTCGTTCATGGCTTCTTTTCTTTTCTTTTTTTTTTTACTGCGTTCTCGATTCCTTTCGCGAAGTTCTTGATATTCTGCTTGCTTTTCATTCATTATTCGTGTCTTTTGCCTCATTCAACTCCCCTCTCTCTCTCTCTATCATTCTTTCTATTTCTCTCTCACTCTCGTTCCATATGTTCGGCTCACCATTTCCCTTCCATCTCTTCGTATATTGATTTTCTCTTTTAGACTGTAAGTATTCTGCACTTTCGTTCGCAGTTATTCTGGCCTTTCTTCTTTGTTAGTTTTGTTTAGAACGTAACTTTCTTTTTGTTTTTTTGTCTTAGTCTAAAATGTCTCGTGTTGCTTCAAGTTTCAATCTTGCTCCAAAATGAAAGTTTAAATACGACGAGAAAATATAATTAAAAGTTTAAAACTTCGTAGGAATTAAAAAAGAAAAGAAGATGCCTAAGAAAAGACTGGTAAACGAAAGCAAGAAACTCGACTACTTTCCTGGTCTTATTGCCGGTTTGTCTAACAACAGATAAAAATAATGGTTCGAACGGGGTTGCTTCCCGTCAAAATCGTCTGTGTCGTCTGCTTCTAGTCTTCCATTTTGTTCCATAACGAAGACTTGTTTAAATGTTAAATAATAAATAAAATTTACAGAAGTGTAAACTGACAACGGAAGCTAATAAAAGATACCAAGAAACTGTAATCCTTTCCGTACTGTCTGCTTGATTAACTACGACATATAAAAATAATAATCGAAGAAGTTTGAGCAAAGTACCAGTGGAAATTTCACCTTTTTAAAATTTCCTAATTTGTATTTTGAAACAAATTTATGTAACTTCATGAAAACTGTTTCATTGATTGTTAAAGATTTTTAGGGTAATAAACCACTCAATAGATTGAATTTATATTAAAGAAAATTGATTTAGCTCAGATGTAAATTTAACCAAAATTATTTGCCCTCCATGCAGGCCATTGCCACTGTCACCCTTACATATTTATTACCTCCACCTTCCTTGCTTTCTTATTGTCTGACTATAACAGATAATTGCCTCTAATATAAGCACAAGGCCTGAAATGTTGGGGGGAATGGATTAATCCATTACATTGACCCCAGAAAATGTATAAAACGTGAAATTTCCACTGATAATTTAACTAGATCCAAAAACGGGATTTCTACATGTCCCCTGCTCGAACTTCTTCGATTGTTATTTTTATCTGTTGTAGTTAGTCAAGCGTGGAGGCGCAATGGCCCAGTGGTTAGGGCAGCGAACTCGCGGTCGTAGGATCGTGGTTTCGATTCCCAGACCGGGCGTTGTGAGTGTTTATTGAGCGAAAACACCTGCTCCGGCAGGGGATGGTGGCGAACCCTGCTGTACTTTCACCACAACTTTCTCTCACTCTTTCTTCCTGTTTCTGTTGTGCCTGTAATTCAAAGGTTCAGCCTTGTCAGTCTCTGTCACGCTGAATCTCCCCGAGAACTGTGTTAAGGGTACACGTGTCTGTGGAGTGCTCAGCCACTTGCACGTTAATTTCACGAGCAGGCTGTTCCGTTGATTGGATCAACTGGAACCCTCGTCGTCGTAACCAACGGAGTGCCAACAAAGTTAGTCAAGCAGACAGCAAGGAAAAGATTCTAGTTTCTTGGTACCTTTTTTTAGCTTCTATTGTCTGTTTACACTTCCTAGACAGGTTGGAAGACTACGTATTTCTTGTATACAAGCAATATGTGGTTTTCCAACTTGTCTAGGAGGGCAATACTGCAAGTGAGAAACAACTCAGATTGACAACCCATAAAAGCATGAAAAGCAGACGTCAAAGGGTGATGATAATGATGACGACAATGATCATGATGATAATGAATGCTTCTCGCAGGAAATGCCGACATTTAGCTAATGTATAATGAATTGAAGGAAAGACAACTCAACCTGCTAGAAATAGCAGCCAAACCATCTGAGATTTGACAACGTAGTTTTACAGATGCAAATATGGCTGTATGGTTAGGATACTTGTTTTGCAACTATTTAGTTTTAGGTTCAATCCCACCGCGAAGTAGTGTGTTTATCATGCTGGCATGGGTTGGATAGATCATCTCACAGCCTCTACTAGGAAATATTGCCTTACTTATCACCAGTTAACCAAACCCAAGTGAGATTTTCGTTGAAACTGAGCGGAAATTTGCCTTCGAAAGGTGTGAAGAGCATTATTCCTGTTCTATTATGGCACTTTGGGCAAGTGTCTTCTATTGTAGCTTCAGACAGAAACTGTGTAGTACACATTGAGTGTGTGTGTGTTTCTGTTTGTGTGTCCCCTGCTGCTTGACAGCTGATGTTAGTTTATGTCCCCATAAGTTAGCGGTTTGGTAAAAAAAAAAAAGACTGATAGAATAAGTACCAAACTTAATAAAAAAAAAAAAATACCAGGAGTCGATTTGTTCAGTGCCCCAGTATGGCCAGAGTCTAATGACTGAAAGAAGTTAACAGATAGAAAAATATATATATAAAAATAGTAGTCGTTGCTGGATTACTTTTGGTCAAATGTCACCCATTAATCAAGACAGAGTTAAACTTTGCTCAGTCTTGAATAAGAGGTTTTGAGGAAAAATAACTGGAGTCTTGTTTCTCAAAACTTTTAATGTATTGTGTGTGTGTGTTACTATGTCCTTGCATTGACATCATGTGATGGTTGTAAATGAGTGTCATTCTCATGCAATGTTTTTCACTTCCAATCTTCCATGGAAATATGTTTGGACAGCAGGGATTATTATTTTGTGGAAACAGGTGAGGGTTGGCAATAGGAAGAGCATCTCATCTCATCATCGTTTAACGTCTGCTTTCCATACTGGTATGGGTTAGACGGTTTGAATGGAACTGCTAAGCCGGAGAGCTGCACCAAGTTCCAGTCTGATTTCGTGTGGTTTCTATGGCTGGATGCCCTTCCAAATGCCAATCTGACCATAACAAAATATGCCTCAATAAAAAAACTCTATCTAACCCATGCAAGCATGGAAAAGTGAACATTATTAAAATGACGATAATTATCCGAATAGAGACCCATAAGTAGAAATATAACAAAAAACAAACAACCCAGGGCCTTTGGTATTCAGGATTGTCCATGTATCTGCACCAGTGTGTGCTGGCTGGGGAAAATTTTTTTTTTGAAGACCAATGATTGTCCATGCAAGCAAGTCTCCCTTCATCATGCCACTAATGTTATACGAGAGAATGACTGCTGCTAAGTTAGAGCCTGAAATAACTTGCCATCAGTGTCATCATAGGTTTTACTGTTAGAAACACAAACAGCCAGAGAAGACACCACTGGACATCTTGTCTGCCATTTTGACAGTTCTACCAATCCAACACTCTGAATACTTGGATCATCATCGTCATCATCTAACGTCCATATTCACACTGGATTGAGTTAGACAGTTTGACAGGTTCCAATGGATCTGAGAACTGCATAGCACTTCAGTGTCTGTGTTGGCATGGGGGATCTTCCTACATACAATCTTCAGCCTTTCTGAATGTCAACCACTTTACAGTGCATACCAGATGCTTCTTTGTGCCACCAAGTATATAATTTCTTTTTTTAAATTGACGTTGCCTTTCTGGCACTTGTGCTGGTGGCACGTCAAAAAACATTTGAGCGAGGTCGTTGCCAGTGCCGCTGGACTGGCTTCTGTGCAGGTGGCATGTAAAATACACCATTTTGAGCGTGGCCATTACCAGTACCACTTGACTGGCATGTAAAAGCACCCACTACACTCTCGGAGTGGTTGGCATTAGGAAGGGCATCCAGCTGTAGAAACTCTGCCAAATCAGATTGGAGCCTGGTGCAGCCATCTGGTTCACCAGTCCGCAGTCAAATCGTCCAACCCATGCCAGCATGGAAGGCGGACGTTAAACGATGATGATGATGATGATGACGACTGAAAAGATGAAAGCCAAGGTTGGTTTTAGCAGGATTACAACAAATAAACAGGAATGATGCTCCACCTATTTCAATAAGACTTCTAGTTTCAATGTACCAAATCTTTACAAATCTCAATGGGTTTTTTTTTTAACTGGATTTTTTGCACGTTTCTCCTTTCCATTGCCCAAATATTGTTGAAAGTGTTAATCATGGTGTTAATATGTAGTTTACTAATTTGTCTACTATTTGTAAGGCTCAAGTATGGCTGTGTAGCTAAGCAGTTTGTTTCCCAATATTTTTTTCAGATTCAATGCCACTGCACTCTAGTCCCAAGCTGATCAAAGCATTGTGTAGATTTAGTAGCAAGAAAATGAAGGTTCATAATATACATACATGCGTGTGTATGTATCACTTTGTTTTGACATTATGTGATGATTGGTAACAAGTGTCACTGTTATATATTCAGAGTCTCTGACATCCAATCTTCTGTGAGAAACATATCTTGCAGTGAGGAAATATTACCTGCTGAGAAACTGGTGAGTGTTGGCAACAGGAATGGTATACATCCCTAGAAAATTTACCTTCTCAAATTCCATCTGAACCATGCAAGTACAGAAACGTGGATGTTAAAAAAATGATGTGGACTAAAATAAAAATAATGAAGTGGATTAAATATGCAGCTTCCTCATTTCTTTTCATATAAGACAATGTGTACCCCCTCTGACGTCTGCCTGTATTTTTTTTCTATTTTTCGTCAAATGGGGAATATGCTCCCTTATCTAATTTTCTTTTTTTATTTTCAGTTATATTGGGAAAATGTTTGTTCCCTTATTCAATTACAAGAAGAAAATATGCTCTCCCCACCTCCTACCACACCACATGCTCAAAACATTATAAAAGATGAAAAAAAATATTTTCACTATTTACAAATGTTTTAATGATCTTAAAATGAATTTTTTTTTTGTAATTTTATTTACAAATGATTTAAATGTATGTTTGTTTTGTTTCTTTCTTGTTTGTTTTGTCTTTGTTTAAAACTTTCAATTGAAAAAAAAAAAAATTGATACAATAAAGAACTTTTAACCTTTAACCCTGTTGGTTAAAGACAGCTGACAAGTTTTATCAAATAAAAAGTTTTAAAAAGCAAGGAAGAAAAATCAGCACCGTATTAAATAAAGGACAAATATTGGGAAATGATTCCTTTTCTCCTGTTTTTAACACAACAGAGTTCTATACCCAAAAAGATCGATAAAGTGTAGTTTGACCAATTAAAAACTACAAATGGATGAGGAGTAATAAACCAGTTCAATCCCAAATATTTGGCGGATTATAAATATTGGTTTCAAATTTCAAGGTCAGTGATTTGAGGGAGGGGGTAAGTCATTTACATCAACTTCAGTGCACAACTGGTACTTATTTTATCGACCCTGAAAGGATGAGAGGCGAAATCAACCTTGGCAGAATTTGAACTCAGAACGTAGAGACAAGCAGAATACTGCAAAGCATTTTGCCGGGCCTGCTAACAGTTCTGCAAGTTCACTGCCTTAAATATTATAAGTGTTACACTACTGGAGTTAGTAAAATTACAAAGAGTTTGTTTTGTTTTTGCTTTTGTTGTTTTTTTTTTATGAAATAGCTGGATGATATTTCAACAATTACCAAAACTTTTCAATTTAAGCTGAATTTAATTTCCTTTCAAATAATTTTTGAAATTTTTTTTTTTAAATATATTTCTGCTTCAAAATGAAGCCAATTGGAATTATGAAAATAAAATGCAAAATATAAGAATTATTTTGAAATTGGTTAAATATGAAATAGTAACCTAATAGTAACTTCATATTACTATTTTTTTGTTGTTGTTTTTGTTTCAGATTTTAACACTAAAATTCTGTTATTAGTTGCAAAGAGTTTAAAAAATATACAAAACGAAAAATTATTGAAAATGCACCTGGGTTTTAATAGAAATTTTATTTTATTAATTTTTTTTAAAATTTATCAAAATACCATATCGGTTTCAACAATTTTCTATTTTTCAATAGTACATAATTATATACACAATAAAACAGGCTCAAAAATCAAATGTTCAAAGTATTATGTTTTATTGGTATGAAACTTTTTTGAACATTCTCTTTCTTTTACATTTTTATCTTATTTTATATTTATTTACCATTGAAAATCTAACATTGTTGAAACCGGTATAGTATTTTGATAGATTAAAAAATATCTTTAAAAAACCAAAATCTGTTTTAAAACCAGGTGCATTTTCAACCCACAAACCAATTTTCTTACATATAAATGCAATGAAATATTCAATACATCTGAATGAAAACTAACTTTACATAAGTTTGTTTGTGACTAGCTTACAGTTTCATGATCCCGTTTCAGTCCTTTATGTTTTAACAAAACTGCCAATGTTTCAAAAAAGTAGAACAAGACTGAATCAAGATTTAAACTCTGCTTCAATTCTGTAAACCAGCTGCAAATAAACTACACACACACACAAACACATGAGCACATCAGTGCAAAACAAAGAAGAGGAAATAGTATTCAAATCCCAAAGGTAGAGTAAAATAGTAATTTACTGAAGCTCAAAGGATTTCACAAACTGTTATTAAGAATTTCATGTAACCACTCTTTTACATGAAAATCTAAGTTTGTGAAATCCTTTCAGCTTTCACACACACACACACATCCCAAAAGTAAATAGACACCCCTCATTTTATATATATATATATATATATATATATATATATATATATATATATACATAAATGGTGAACAAGAATGATCAAAAAGAAATGAACAAGAATTATGTTGCATTGGCATCAAAAAGATAAATTCCAAATTACTAAGATATGAAGACAAATTCTTCACAATCATAGGAGAAATATTCCAAAAGCCAAAAAGCAATATCAAGGCCAATTATATACACAGGAATGGTAATTACCTCAAACAGAAAATATGACTACATAAAAAAAAGCAAGACGTGTGATATTTTAAAGCCACAGCCAAATTCCAAAAAAGGCTATCTTTTCTGAACAATAAAATATACCTTCCTGTGTATGCTTCTTTATATTACACACATATATAATATATCTACACACACGTAAGTATATATGTAACTGTGTGTTTATATATATATATATATATATATATATATATATATATATGCATACATATGTATCTATACATATATGCAAATTTTTCTTTACACACACACACATATACATATAGTTCAAAAACATACATACACATTTATATACACACACATATAATACATAAATATATACATATGTACACACATACACATTTAAATATATATTTATATATGTGCGTATACCTGTAGATATAAACATGTCTGTGTGCAGACTATATATATATATAAAATATTATATATAATACATATATATATACATATACACACACATTATATATCATGAACTACAGTAATCAAGACAGATAGCCCAGTAAGCTGGCATTGTGCTGATATAAATTATCCATTTCCTGAGAACATTAAAAATTAATGAATGAAGTCAAAGTATCAAAGAATCTCTCTTCATTAAAACTGATAATTTCTGGTGTTAATTAATGGCCAAAGTCTACAAAGTTCTAAACAAAAATAAAGAATTTAGCAAGGAATTTTGCCACATTTTTTCTTTCTAAATAGAACCTTTTTTTTTTCTTTTTAATTTTATAAAAAAACGAAAAATAAAAAAAATCTATTAATCTGTGAAAAATATGAAATATATAGTTCTGGTTTGTTTACAAGCAGAAGACAATGATAGCAATTTCAAGCCAGTATTTACTCAGATCATTTAAATACGAGAAGTGTTGGTAAGGTAACAAGTTCAAACCCATGATACTGCAGAATAAACTACAGCAAACTCTTGGAATGAGTTTCAGTGACTAGGTTTAAAACACCAGTATCAAGTCCAGTTGAAGTGTATGACAAATCAGAAGACCTAATGCAATTAAATGATAACACACACACACACACACACACACACACATATATATATATGCATATATATATATATATATATATATATATATATATATATATATATACACATTACACCCACACGTGTGTGTGTGTGTTATGTGTTGACTGTTGGAAGAAAGTGTACTCAATACCACAGAAGAGATTAATAATATTTTTATTTCGGTCGAGACAATCTCTTGCTACCCGTGAGTTCCACCGGGGTTTTGACAGGGTCACCAGGCAAAGCACCAGAGTATCAGGTGACTCGACCAAAATTATATATGCATATATTGTATTCTCATCCAAGATGGAGAAGAGTACTAGCATTCCATGTGGTAGGTTGAGAAATTTCTCTCAGCATAAAACCAATGGTAGCCTCATTTACCCACAATTAAAGAATATTTATCTATCAATGCAGTATTGAGCACTCAGTTTTACTGTTCAATATTAGCATAAATATCATCATCATCATCAACATCGTTGTTTAACGTCCGCTTTCCATGCTAGCATGGGTTGGACGATTTGACTGAGGACTGGTGAAACCAGATGGCTACACCAGGTTATATATATATATGTATGTATATATGTATGTGTGTTCACGTATGGCTTTGCAAACCAGCAAAAGCTCACCAGTATGATAACAGCAGGTAGAGAAAAGATGAAGTAATCTAATGAAGTCATATAAATTACAGACTCAAATGAAAATGTGCTTGCATAAAGCACAGTCTGCATGTATGTATATGTGGATACATATGTGTGCAAATAAGATGTGCGTATGAAATGCGTTTGGATGCGCATGCAAGCATGCACAACACAGACGTGAAGGGGGATGGAGAGAAATTTTTTTACATAATTGATTCTTTTTTTTTTTTTATATAGATATTATTCTGGGCTCCCATTCAGATGAAAAAAAAAATAATAATAATAATAACTTTGGAGATAATTTTGGAAGTTTTCTGTCAAGAGTCAATATGATAAAATTAAGACAAACAAACAACATGTATTTAAAATAGAGAAATTAACAACAGTAGTGAAGTTTAAAACAAAAAAATTATTAAATTTGTTGTTAAATATCAACTACAAAACCTTAATTATTTATACCCATTAACCCTTTAGTATTAAAACTGGCCCAAAAATTCTACCTGTTTTATATTCAAACTGGCCAGATCCAGCCTCTCACAGCTACCCTGCAATGTCATTCTAATAATAAACAACCACATCATTGAAATCTCAAAGCTAAGAGATAACGAATGATTAATTAAAAAAAAAATGTGAATAAATAAGTTTTACATTCGGCAGAGTAATATGAATGCTAAAGGGTTAAATATCTGATGGTTTTTATGAAGGAGTTCTGCAATATTGTCCAAACAATGGTTTCTATGAAGCTCTGGATATCTTAAATATCCAACACAATTTACAAAACTCTGGGATTTTATTCCAATAACTAAATGATGCTCTGGAGATATTAAAAATCCGACTGGATCTATGAAACTCGGAGATATTATCCAATATCAGGTGATTCCAATGAAGAAACTCTAAGGATTTTACCCTTGTTTATTCTAACTCAAGTTCTCGATGTTTTTTTTTGTTGGGTTTTCTTTTTAAGGTCTTTTTGTTTCTACTTTCTTTGCCCCCTCTTCATAATCCAAATAGAAGAGGAAAAAAATGAAAAAAGGAAAAATAACAAAGAACAGAATAAAGACAATTTACTTTTAGAAAATTTGGTAAAAGTTCAGATGATATAAATTGGACTCTGCAAATATTAACATAGTTTTAATTTCGTTTTGTAAACCACTTTTTTTTTTTTCAACTTTTATTTTTTTCTTTAAATTTCTTCTTTTATCTCTTATCATCAGCAACATTTAAAAAAAAAAATGTTGAAGAAAAAAAAACAAACAAAGAATGTACATGTACACACATGTTGCATACATGTGTTATTAGTATGTTTTGTGTGTGCGTGGTAATTAAGTGATGTGGAGGTATGAAAACTCAATCAAATATATTTCTTTAAAAAAAAAAAAAACAGATGTTCTAACACCATTACTTTGGTGCCACAACACAAAGTTTGGCAGTCTTTTCTTTGTTTGTTTTTGGTTTCTTTTCATGTTTTTGTTGTTGTTTTTTTGGCCATTGGTGGCTTGGTGGCTTCCAACTAGATATACCTTATTACTAAAATTTCAAAATTTTCAGAGTCTATTTTATCATATATATATATATATATTTTATAATATACATATACAATGTTATATATACATAAATATATATATACATATATACACACATATAATTTATATATATATATATAAATACATACATACATATATATATATACACACACATATATAATTTATATATACATACATATATATCTATTTATATATTATATACTATACATATGTTTTACAAATATATGATACAAATATATAGTATATACAATATATATGCAATATATATATAATATAATATATATGCATGTGTGTGTGTGTGTATGTGTGTGTATATATATGTATGTCTATATATATATATATATATATATATACACATATATATGTATGCATGTATGTATGTATGTATGTATGTATGTATGAATATATACACACATATATGATGTAAGCAAATATTTGGAATTCGTTCTTTTAGTTGTGGCCACCGACAAAAAATTTTAAAAAAAAAGGAAAATTCCTGACTGCATCACCTCATTTGTTTCACATCATAAAAGCAGTCCACCAAATCATCTTTGCTCTGCCTTGTGTTTAGGGGGACGAAACAAACCTTTGGCCTTTTTGCCACCTGCCTTCCAATTTCGCCAGCTGTTGACACGTTCTTTACGACTTTCCTGCAAACAAAAGAGACCGCGATCAATTGATCATCATCCAATATTCAATACGATAGATTTTATCTTTTACCTGTTTCAATCATTAAACTGAGGCTATGTTTAGGCATCGCCTTGTAGAATTTTTAGTCGAATGAATCAACCCTGGTACTAATTTTTTTAAAGCCTGGTGCTTATTTTATAGATTGAACCAAATTCGATGACCGGCACCTGTGCCAGTGGAGCGCTAACAGCACCGTCCAAGCATAATCATTGCCAGAGCAGCTGACTGGCTTCCGTGCCAGTGGCGCATAAATAGCACTATTTGAGCTATATATATCATCATCATCATCATCATCATCGTTTAACGTCCGCCTTCCATGCTAGCATGGGTTGGACGATTTGACTGAGGACTGGTGAACCCGGATGGCAACACCAGGCTCCAATCTAATTTGGCAGAGTTTCTACAGTTGGATGCCCTTCCTAACGCCAACCACTCAGAGTGTAGTGGGTGCTTTTACGTGTCACCCGCACGAAAACGGCCACGCTCGAAATGGTGTCTTCTATGTGCCACCCGCACAAGAGTCAGTCCAGGGGCACCGGCAACGATCTCGCTCGAAAAACCTCATGCGCCACCCACACAAGAGCCAGCCCATGGGCACTGGCAACGATCTCGCACGAGAGATATCATGTGTCGCCCGCACATGAGCCAGTCCAGGGGCACTGGCAACGATCTCGCACGAGAGATATCATGTGTCGCCCGCACATGAGCCAGTCCAGGGGCACTGGCAACGATCCCGCTCGAAAAAGCCTCATGTGTCACCCGCACAAGAGCCAGTCCAGGGGCACTGGCAACGGTCTCGCTTGAAAGATATCACGTGTCACCCGCACATGAGCCAGTCCAGGGGCACTGGCAACGACCCCGCTCGAAAGATTTCATGTGTCGCCCGCACATGAGCCAGTGCAGGGGCACTGGCAACGATCCCGCTCGAAACATTTCATGTGTCACTCACACAAGGGCCAGTCCAGGGGCACTGGCAACGGTCTCGCTCGAAAGATATCACGTGTCGCCTGCACATGAGCCAGTGCAGGGGCACTGGCAACGATCCCGCTCGAAACATTTCATGTGTCACCCGCACAAGGGCCAGTCCAGGGGCACTGGCAACGGTCTCGCTCGAAAGATATCATGTGTCGCCCGCACATGAGCCAGTCCAGGGGCACCGGCAACGATCTCGCTCGAAAAACCTCATGTGTCACTCGCACAAGAGCCAGTCCATGGGCACTGGCAACGATCTCGCACGAAAGATATCATGTGTCGCCTGCACATGAGCCAGTCCAGGGGCACTGGCAACGATCGCGCTCGAAAGATTTCATGTGTCGCCCGCACATGAGCCAGTCCGGGGGCACTGGCAAACGATCCCGCTCGAAAGATATCATGTGTCGCCCGCACATGAGCCAGTCCAGGGGCACTGGCAACGATCCCGCTTGAAACATTTCATGTGTCGCCCGCACAAGAGCCAGTCCGGGGGCACTGGCAAACGATCCCGCTCGAAACATTTCATGTGTCACCCGCACAAGAGCCAGTCCAGGGGCACCGGCAACGATCTCGCTCGAAAAAGCCTCATGTGTCACCCGCACAAGAGCCAGTCCAGGGGCACTGGCAACGATCCCGCTCGAAAGATTTCATGTGTCGCCCGCACATGAGCCAGTCCGGGGGCACCGGCAACGACCTCGCTCGAAAAACCTCATGTGTCACCCGCAAGCCGGCCCAGGGGCACCGGCAACGATCTCGCTCAAAAGATTTCATGTGTCGCCCGCACATGAGCCAGTCCCAGGGCACTGGCATCGATCCTGCTCGAAAGATTTCATGTGTCTCCCGCACATGAGCCAGTCCATGGGCACCGGCAACGATCCCACTCGAAACATTTCATGTGTCACTCGCACAAGAGCCAGTCCATGGGCACTGGCAACGATCTCGCACGAAAAGATATCATGTGTCGCCCGCACATGAGCCAGTCCAGGGGCACCGGCAACGATCCCGCTCGAAAGATTTCATGTGTCGCCCGCACAGCACCATCCAAACATGGCTGATTCCAGTGCCCCATGACTGGCTCCCGTGCTGGCGGCATGTAAAAAGCACTATCCGAATGTGATCGATGCCAGGAACACCTGACTGGCCCCCGTGCCGGTGGTGCATAAAAAGCACCATCTGAACCTGGCTGATGCCAGTACCCACTGACTAGCACCTGTGCCGGTGGCACATAAAAAGCACTATCCAAACGTGGCTCCTGTGCCAGTGGCACATATAAAGCATCCACTACACACTCGGAGTGAGTGGCATTAGGAAGGGCATCCAGCTGTAGAAACATTACCAGATCAAATTGGAGCCTGGTGCAGACACTGGCTCTCCAGACATCAGTCAAACCATCCAACCCATGCCAGCATGGAAAACGAACATTAAACGATGATGATGATGATATATATATACATATCTAAATGAAAAATGCATTGTAAATAAACAGATAAAAAACGTATATGTATAAGACACAAAGAGCTTCTGAGTCTTATACGTATATCAATGGGTTCACTTCGCCAGATTCAGCCAGGCTGGTCGTTTGAGCCAAAAAACTTTTTGGCCAACTGCGGCCGGGTTGGTAACAAAAGGGTTAAGAGTACATGTGTCTGTGGAGTGCATGTTGATTTTACAAGCAGGCTGTTCCATTGGTCAGATCAACTGGAAAACTCATCATCATAAACAATGGAGTGACAGTTAAGAAGCCTGAAGTGTGATGCTATCCTCAAAGGTACCACATGCACAGGATAATAGCAAATGTCTTCTAAATCCAGTTTATATCTCTGCCAACCTTAATCAAAACTCCTCTGATACAGAGTACCTAGGATATGGTTGCAAGACATACACATAAACAGACTGAACTCCTGTCTGAAGGAATATAAATATCTACACTGCTCAAATACATAACAACACACACATCTGGTCCACAAAACAGTGTCTAAACAACTTACTTCATAGTTTTTCTGCCATTCTGCTTCAACTTTTCTCTTTTCTGCATCCAAAATTTCTTCTTCTGCTTTCCTCTTCCTGTAATGGGATACACATTAATCAATGACAATACACATCCGAATTAATCAATAGAAACACCTACACAATACAAAGTCAATCATTCCTAACGATGGGCATCTTGTAGGATGAGGAGATAAGTCGATTACATCAACCCGTGTTCCACTGGTGCTTATTTTATCGACCCAGAAAGGATGAAAATCAAATTCGACGTTGGCAGGATTTGAACTCAGAACATGTGACTGGTGAATACCACTAAACATTTCATCCAGCGTACTAACAATTCTGCCAGCTCACTGCCTTAATGATGATGATGATGATGATGATGATAATAATCTTGGTATAAAAAGATGGGCTACAGCAAATATTCTGCTCAATACCACAGATTTGCTTGTCAGTTGTTTGACCTTAACCAGTTGAGCATGTCCCTTGGTGGCTGACGATATGTGCATCTCTGATCATGAGCAGAAGTAGTGGGGGAGCATCATAGCCATGTGTTGAGAGGAATTCTTTGGGGTTTGAATAATTCACCTTTGGAAACACGGGTGTTTTGCTCAACATCCTTAAACAAACCTTATTCAGGGACCTTTTGAGTGGGATGGGCTACTCGACCTGAAGAAAATTTTAACTGGGCCCCACCTGCGTGGTCATGCGCTGTTTATCTTGATATGAGATCACCATGTCGCGCACATATGGTTGTGATGCATGTGCCTGGTGTACCCTTATCAGACGGGTAGTCATGATGGCTATAATGGGCTTCGTATATTTTACCCCAGTGTCACTTTGATGGCATGCACTGCTCTCTCACTCAATAATAATAATAATAATAGTAATAATAATAATAATAATATAGGAAACTTTACCTTTCATGCATTTCTTTGGCTTCTTTCTCTTGACGCAATCGCTCTAAGTCAGCAAATAGTTTACAAGTCTGCACATATACTGCATGTTTATGCTACAAATGGAGAATTACAAGTGAAAAATATAATAAGTACATGCTGCAGAATTATATTTAGAAAATATAATAATTACATGTAGAATATAGGCACAGGAATGGCCGTGTGGTAAGAAGCTTGCTTCCCAACCACATGGTTCTGGGTTCAGTCACATTGCATGGCACCTTGGGCAAGTGTTTTCTGCTATAGCCTCGGGTCAACCAAAGCCTTGTGAGTGAATTTGGTAGATGGAAACTGAAGGAAGCTCATTGTGTGTATGTATGTATATATATATATATATATACATCTATCTATCTATCTATATATATTCAAATCGTCCAACCCATGCTAGCATGGAAAGCGGACGTTAAACGATGATGATGATGATGATATATATATATATATACACATATATGTATAAATTTGTGTGTATCTGTCTGTCCCCCCTCCATCACTTGACAATCAATGTTGGTGTGTTTATGTTCCTGTAATTTAGCGGTTCAGCAGAAGAGACCAACAGAATAAGTACTAGGCTTACAAAGAATAAGACCTGGGGTCTATTTGACTAAAGGCAGTGCTCCAGCAAGGCCACAGTCAAATGACTGAAACAAGTAAAAGAATGATATTTCATAATCACCATTATGGTCATCATTATTGCTGTCATCAACACCCCATCGTTTTATATCTGCTTTTTGCAGGCTGCACGGGTTGGATAAAACTTACTGAGGCACAGGTCTACAGCTGGATGTCCTCTCTGTCACCAACTCTTATCTGTTATCTTTTGTAGCCCAAAGTACCATGTAGTGATGGAACCCGAAATCATACAGTTGCAAAGTAAACTGCACGGATTTTAAATACAAATATAAAAGAGCAAAACAGGGGACTTTCACACCAGAAAAGAAAGCAGATGTATGAGGATTTCAGAACGACTTCTGTCACATTCCAGGGAGAAAAACTAGAAGGAGTTGACAGCTTCCGTTACCTAGGTGACCAAGTCAGTAGTGGGGGTAGATGCTCTGAAAGTGTAGCTGCTAGAATAAGAATAGCCTGGGCAAAGTTCAGAACGCTCCTACCTCTGCTGGTGACAAAGGGCCTCTCACTCAGAGTAAAAGGTAGACTGTATGACATGTATATGAACAGCCATGCTACATGGCAGTGAGACATGGGCTGTGACTGCTGAGGACATGCGTAAGCTCACAAGGTATGAAGCTAGTATGCCCCGCTGGATGTGTAATGTCAGTGTGCATACTAGACAGAGTGTAAGTACCTTGAGAGAAAAGTTAGACCTAAGAAGCATCAGTTGTGGTGTGCAAGAGACACGACTGCGCTGGTATGTTCATGTGGTGCGAATGAATAAGGACAGCTGCGTGAAAAGGTGTCACACCCTAGCAGTTGAGGGAACCTGTGGAAGAGGTAGACCCAGGAAGACCTGGGATGAGGTGGTGAAGCATGACCTTCGAACATTGGGCCTGAAGACAGCACTGCCTACCTGGCACCCATGTCAGTGGAATGTTAAAAGCACCATCCAAGCTTGATCATTGCCAGGGCCGCTGATGCATAAAAGGCACAATTCGAGCGAGGTCGTTGCCAGTGCCGCTGGACTGGCTCCTGTGCAGGTGGCAAATAAAAAACACCATTTGAGCGTGGCCGTCACCAGTACTGCCTGACTGGCCCTCGTGCCGGTGGCACGTAAAAGCACCCACTACACTCTCAGTGTGGTTGATGTTAAAAAGGGCATCCAGCTGTAGAAAATCTGCCAAATCAGATTGGAGCTCCGAGAGTGTAGTGGTTGCTTTTACGTGCCACCGGCACAAGGGCCAGTCAGGCAGTACTGGCAACAGCCACGCTCAAAATGGTGTTTTTTACGTGCCACCTGCACAGGAGCCAGTCCAGTGGCACTGGCAATGACTTCGTTTGAATGTTTTTTATAGTTTAGGCAAATAAGTAGTACTTGCATTAAAGTGGTTGAGGTAAATATAAGCCGAACGTTATCTTGCACTGAGTGCTGACCTCAATCGGCGCGATTACTGTTGCCGTGTGCAGACAACCGAATGAATCACCGTTGTAAACTGGTTAAAGTACTTGATGTATATATATGCCAAAGCATTACTGCCAATGCAACCTGGTTGCTTGATAAAAAAAAAAAACTGTTCCCATGGGGTTAATAATACTTAAGGTCTGTAATGAGTCGTAGTCGTAGGACACATAAGGTTGGAGCTTAGCTTAGTTTCCTTGGTAGATAAGTGACTGAGATGATTACAACACTTCCTCCGGAATGGGACACTAGTCTATCACAGGGTTAACTTCCCAGGTGTGAACTGAACTCTTTTACAGCTGAGTGGACTGGAGCAACATAAAAGGAAGTGTTTTGCTCCAGAACACATTATCTTATGAGTGTGACTTAAACAGCCTAACCACTAAGCTACACTCATTCATCTGGGAAAGATAATGAGAAAAAATGGAGAGAAAAAAAAAGAGTACAAACTTTATTAACGTCATCATCAACTATAGGTTTGCCTTCTTTCTTTAACTGTTTCCTTTTCTGTTTATTCTGCAAATAGAAATTAAAAAACAAAATAAATGAAACATCTGCTGATGAAGAAGTCACTCAATAAAACAAGACATTCAGGTTTGCTATTTGTTTTCTTTCATCATTCAATGGCCACTTTTACAGGCTTGCATGAGTCAGATAAAATTTAAGGCAGGTTTCCAACAACTGGACACCTTTCATGTTTCCAACACTCACCTATTCCCCCCACCCACCATATCCAGACATGTTTTTCTTGAAAAATTGGAAATAAACAACATCATGATATGATGAAAATGCCTGTTTGCAACCACGATGTCAAGACACACAAACACACATGCATATACAAAAATCTTTTATATTTTACTTGTTTCAGTCATTAGACTAGGGCCATACTGGGGCAACCCCAGTACTTTTTTTTTTAAAGCCTGGCACTTATTGTATCAGCTACTTGTTGCTGAACCACTAAGCTTTGGGGCCATAAACACACCAATACCAACTGTCAAATGGTGATGGGAATAAACACAAAGACACACACAAACACCTGTCATCATCATCATTTAGTGTCCGTTGTCCATGCTGGGGTGGGTTGGTTAGTTTGACCAGTGATGGTAAGCTGGAAGGTTGCACCAGACTACATTTGAGTGAGTGTCATCTACTCTTGCTGAGTAGATCTGGAATGCAAGCTTCACAACCACACAGCCAGTGTCCCTAAGACTGGTCATGGGAAACAGAGGGAGATGTTAATATCCTCAAACCAAAGACCAGACCCTTATATTTGCCAACAAGTGGTTTCAACTAAACATACCTACAGTACTAGATAGTGGTGGTCATGGTGACAGTGTTATTTCAGCTAAACCTTAGTAAGAACCCAAAATATTAATAATCGTTTCTGCTAAAGGCACAAAGCCTGAAATTTGGGGTCAAGGGGCCTGTCAGTTACATCAACCCCAGTACACAACTTTTAATTTTATCAACCTCAAAAGTATGAAAGGTAAAGTTAATCTCAGTGGAATTTGAACTCAGACTGCAAAGATGGTCAAAATGCTGTTAAGCATTTTGCCCAGCATGTTAATGATTCTGCCAGCTTCACTGCCTTCACCAAAATTCTTAATAATATTTACCATTTCATCAACTCTGGAAATTGCTTCATCAATGATTTCTCGACATCTCTTATAACCTTCCTCATTTTCAAGAGTCTTGTATGCTCTGTTCACAGCTGAAACAAATAGAGAACAATTACGAGAGTAAAACACTCTTTCAAAAGACATAATAGAGTTGTTACAGACCAGGGGCGTAGCTAGGGTAAATGGGGCCCAGGGCAAGCATCAAAGTTGCGCCCCCAACCCCAATGTTTTTTAATGGCTTAATTAGAAAATGATTTTGGTCAAAATTGCACCCCACCTCAAAGTGTTTTAATTCAAAACTTATGAAAACAAGACATTTGTACAACAGAGCCAGAACCGGTTTCAGCCAGGTTGGTAACGAAAGGGTTAATGTCTGCCTTCCATGCTGGCATGAGCTGGACAGTTTGACAGGAGCTGGCCAAGCAGGAGCCTGCACCAGACTTCTGTGTCTGTTTTGGCAGTTCTTTTATGGCTGGATGCCCTTCTTAACACCAGCCACCCAGCAGAGTGGACTGAGTGCTTTTCACAAGCACAGGCGAGGTCAGTTTTGGCAAGGTTTTTACAGCTGGATACCCTTCCAAATGCCAACCATTTTATAGTGCGTACTGAATGCTTTTTATGTGGCATCAGCACTGGCAGGGTCACCAAATAACTAGCAAGACAAAGATCTTTGAGAGGGGAGGGGCATTGGAGGAGGTGATCTTACCTCAGATGATGAAAGGTAAGTGCAAATGAGAATCTATAGTCTGGATACAAGAGCTGTATGTTTTTTATTAATCTACTGTAGATGTTCTCTTCTACAATTTCAGACAATATATTCACATATAGGCGCAGGAGTGGCTGTATGGTAAGTAGCTTGCTTACCAACCACACAGTTCTGAGTTCAGTCCCACTGCATGGCACCTTGGGCAAGTGTCTTCTACTGTAGATGGAAATTGAAAGAAGCCCGTCGTATATATGTATATATATATGTGTGTGTGTGTGTGTTTGTACCCCCAACATTGCTTGACAACCGATGCTGATGTGTTTACATCCCCGTAACTTAGCGGTTTGGCAAAAGAGACCAATAGAATAAGTACTAGGCTTACAAAGAATAAGTCCCAGGGTCGATTTGCTCGACTAAAGGCGGTGCTCCAGCATGGCCGCAGTCAAATGACTGAAACAAGTAAAACAGTAAAAAGAGTAAAGAGTATCCATCAAACCATTGACAGCTTCAGCCTTCAACAGTGCAAGACTTTTGTTCTTTGCCCCTTAGAACAATGTGTTTGCATGGGGTTACAGTTTTTAATGAAATATTCCTCTAGTTTTCCTTATTTCAAAAAGGTATAGATACATTTTTGGTTACGGTGTGTCCTTGGTAGGACTACCAGAACAATTCTGTCTGCAAATAGCTTCATAAACATCTTTGACAAGAATACCAGGTCTCATGGTAAGGTAGGTCCCTTGTTGACATTCATTGACATATATGTGGTGCATTGCTGTAATCAAGAAGACTCACCCACCACAGCAGAATTGATACTCTAAATCCAATGTACCACGTAAAAAGCATTGGTGTTGAAGCTGATGCTATATAAAAAATACGGGTACAGGTGCCTCGTAAAAAGCACCCAGTACACTCTGTAAAGTAGTTGGCGATAGGAATGCCATTCAGCTGTAGAAACCATGCCAAAACAGATTATGGAAACTGGTGCCTTACCATCTCCTGTCAAACCATCCAACCCATTCCAGCAATGGAAACAGACGTCAGATGATGATGATGATGATGATGATCTACTGATATGGGCAATATCTTCCACACCAATATGGTACATTCAACATTTTTTAATCAACACAAAACTTTTAAGTGTTGTTGTCTCTCTTATTAATCAGTTGTTATCTCCTGTTCCTTAATGCAAAGGAATGTGATCTATCTGGTACAGGTTCAGGAGAGACAACTCTCTCAGTCAATGGTGATATTATCTTCTAGATAGCAGGATATACACACAGGATAAATTTCTGCTGATATGACAAGTGTTTCTCTTTCTAGTTTCCATTTAGTAAACTATTCCAGTTACATTTCAGTCACATAGACTCAGGGTACCTATTCAGTATGTAGACCATCTTTCTTTTCAAATTATAAGAATTCTTCCTATGAATAAAGAGCTGATTTCTAACAAAGAAACAAAGCTGCATCATGCTCAGAAACATTGTTAAAATCCTTCCTGACATTTTAAAATTTAGACTAAAAACTCATTTAAGATTTCCCTGAGAAAGGGCTCTTTTTATGAAGACATTGCTTTCTTTCAGCCTGTAGTAAATAGTTGGCACCCATGCCAACGTCTCCTTTGTTGGACACTTAACTTGGCTTGTGAAGACCTGTTGGGGCAAATGAAAGCGAAATCGTGATGGCACCTGTACCAGTGGAGTGCTAAGAGCACCGTCCAAGTGTGATCGTTGCCAGAGCAGCTGTCTGGCTTCTGTGCCAGTGGCACATAAATAGCACCATTTGAGCGTGATCGTTACCAGCGTCGCCTTCCTAGCACTTGTGCCGGTGGCATGTGAAAAAACATTTGAGTGAAGTCGTTGCCAGTGCTGCTGGACTGGCTCCTGTGCAGGTGGCACGTAAAATACACCATTTTGAGCGTGGCAGTTGCCAGTACCACCTGACTGGCCTTCATGCCGGTGGCACGTAAAAGCACCCACTACACTCTCGGAGTGGTTGGCGTCAGGAAGAGCATCCAGCTGTAGAAATTCTGCCAAATCAGATTGGAGCCTGGTGTAGCCATCTGGTTCACCAGTCCTCAGTCAAATTGTCCAACTCATGCTAGCATGGAAAGCGGACGTTAAACGATGATGATGATGATGATAAGAAACTAAGTTGTGGCTTATGCTCACACACTATATTTTCTTTAATGAAGATTTTCATTCATTGTCTTGAGATGTCTTTAATGTTACAATTTTACGTTGGGTGAATGCATTTCATACATGAGGTACACTAATGAGTAGGAGATCGATTGGGGCGCCACAAATGGTAAGGACCAAGAACACCTTCAGAAATGCATCAAAGAAAGGCAGCAAGCTGGCAGAATTGTTAACATGCTGGGCAAAATGCTTAGTGGTATTTCGTCTGTCTTTATGTTCTGAGTTCAAATTCTGCCATGGTTGCCTTTCATCCTTTCAGGGTCAATAAATTAAGAACCAGTTGCATACTGGAGTCGATCTAATCGACTGGCCCTCTCCTCCAAAATTTCGGGTTTTGTGCCCAGAGTAAAAAAGAAATGCATCAGTGAAAACGGACACCACATGATGGATGTTGTTTTCCACACTTGATTTTGACAAATGCTAATTCAATTCGAACACATTGATGTCAATAAAATTTATTTGCAGCTAAAATTAACGAGTTTGTGAATTTTTCAAAAACGTCCGTCCTCTCTGCCCTACCCTGTATATAGGACCCGGGGTGAATTTTTCAGACCATTCTTTTTTGTCTGCAAGAAAGTGTGTCTTATGTGCTACCAAATACGATAAGTATGAATGATAGCTAAATAATTAATAACTTTAAACATAATCTTGATTAACAAAATACGTACCTTCAAATGATATTTGTGCTCTTTCTTTATCCTGCTGATTTTTATCTGGATGCACCAATATGGACATCTAGCAAAAATACAAACGAAGCATACTTGAGATACACATACATGTATAAGCGCTATATATATATTTATAAATATATAAATGTCTAAACTTTTGTATGACATGTATACATATATATATATATACTCTCTCTTTTACTTGTTTCAGTCATTTGACTGCGGCCATGCTGGTGCACCGCCTTTAGTCGAGCAAATTGAGCCCAAGACATTCTTTGGATGCCTAGTACCTATTCTATCACTCTCTTTTGCCGAACTGCTAAGTTACGGGGACCTAAACACACCAGCATCGGTTGTCAAGCGATGTTGGGGGGAAACAGACACACAAACATATACACACACATACATATATACATATACATATATATATATATATATATATATATATATATATATACATATATATATACATATATACGACAGGCTTCTTTCAGTTTCCGTCTACCAAATCCACTCACAAGGCTTTGGTCGGCCCGAGGCTATAGTAGAAGACACTTGCCCAAGGTGCCACATAGTGGGAATGAACCCGGAACCATGTGGTTGGTAAGCAAGCTACTTACCACACAACCACTCCTACACAATCGTAAAGCATATGTGCAACTACAAACAAAGCAGACCTCAATATCGTTGAAATAGAAAAATATATTTAAAATATTAAATAAACATGGAAGGCTCACACACAGAAACACTCTGAGTTTCATGACAAAGCATAAAAACAAAGATTCCCAGCTGTTCATCAAGGAATCAATGCTTGTACCATTGCTAATCAACTTTTGTATAAATCTTCACACAATGGCTAACGAACAGTGGCATGGGTGTTGATCACTAATTGGCAATTGGACAACTTTGTATTGTGGCTTAACAGGAAAGTCAGTGAGTCTTTTATGTCTGTTTAGCATATGCGTACGTATATACAGGTCGTCATCGTCGACTTACAACCACTATTGGTTCCAACTGACTGGTTGTAAGTCAGCCGACATAGCTCTCTCAAAGCAAACTCTCAAGTAGAAGTTACACACAGCATTCTGTATTATACTAATATACTGGCGTTAGTCGAAAATTTCAGAGTCTCAAGCAGTCATCTTATAAACAAATACGAGGTTGCCTCGATGTCTCCACAACAGGATAGCCAACCAACACAGTGGCGATTGATAACCAAACCTAGGGGAAGCTGTTAGCAGACATCATCCATAGATGGGTTAATTTCTAAGAAACTAAACCCATTAAATTTCAACTGGACTACTTATTATTGCTGCCAGGAGCTGATACGCCAATCATTGTAAAGTTGATCGGTCGTAAGCCGGATAGGTCATAAGTCAACAACAACCTGTATATATAATATGACTTTTGTTGATTTCAGTCATTAAAAGGAAGGGTTTTTCTTGGAAGACTGGAAATGAACAAAATCAGTCTTATGATAATGATACTCATTTACAATCCTCATGTGATGTGATGACAGAGGCACACACAAACACACACACACACATACATACATGTATATATATTTATAAACACAGAATAGGCTTCTTTCAATTTCCATCTACAAATCCATTCATAAGGCATTGGTTGGACAGGAGCTATAGCAGAAGACACTGGCCCAAGATGCTGTGACACTGAATGCAAAACTACATCATTGGGAAGCAGTTTTCTTAGCTATGCAGCCTCATACAACATTCAATCTGGTTTCTCTTCATCTGTAACAGATTCATCCTCACAACCCCAAAATTTGAAAATTATGAGGATCTAATTGACTACCTGTCTGTATTTTTTCTTTACTTCAGGCATAGGCATATCAGGGTCAATTTGAAGAACCTGAAAAAAAAGAGAACAAAACAACATAAAATAACAACAAATATTGAAGTATACAAAGCATTAAGATTGCAATACATATCATGTGATGGTAGAAGCTGAAGCCAGATTGACAATAATAGTTAAAAAGTAACTGGACTTGGTTCGAAACTGGGAAAAATGAGAGACATTTAAGCAAGGCTGTGGAATCGGAGTCATGGAGTCAGAGTCAGAAACAATTAAGGGGTAGCTGGAGCTAAAGTCGATAAAACTATACTGACTCCGACTCACAATATCTTTCATCATCATCATCATCATCGTTTAACGTCCGCTTTCCATGCTAGCATGGGTTGGACGATTTGACTGAGAACGATTTGACTCTGATCTGGCAGAGTTTCTACAGTTGGATGCCCTTCCTAACGCCAACCACTCTGAGACTGTAGTAGGTGCTTTTATGTGCCACCAGCATGAGGGCCAGTCACACAGTACTGGCAACGGCCATGCTCAAAAAGGTGTATTTTACATACCACCTGCACAAGAGCCAGTTCAGCAGCACTGGCAACGATCTCACTCGAATATTTTTTATTCTTTAATATAAATTAGTTATAACACATAGGCCTACTCAAAGTACATGCGTATGCATATGCTTTATGAGATATGTAGACCACGATTACAAAAAGAAGAGTCGGAGTTGGAGGTGCAAATAGTAGCTGAGTCGGAGTTGAAGTTTATTGTTTCGGCTCCACAGTCCTGCATTTAAATATCAGTTTTGTATCTTTTTGGTGTAGGGATCACACTCAAACAATCATCAAAAACACTGAATTAGCAAATCTTGGTTATGGAACTACAGGAAATTGTCATTCATTATTCAGAGTTAAGAAAATATATATAGAAAAAAAAAACACCCGGTACATTTTATCAAGTGTTTGGCATACAAGGTTTTCCAGCTGTAGAAAACTTGTCGAAACGGACAATTGGAACCTGGTGCAGTTGTCTGGCTTGCCAGCTCCAGTCAACCCTTCCAACCCTTGCTAGTATGGAAAACAGATATGAAATTGTGGTGATGATGATGATGATGATGATGATGATGATTGTGGTGGTGGTGGTGGTGATTAGCCGCAAATATGAGGAGATAAATTCACCAATATAAACAACAGGACTAGAGAACCTTTACAGAGAGTATATAATGCAGAAAAGATGTATATATTTGATTGTGTGGAGAAAGAATGAATGAATGAATGAATGAAGGGAGGAAGGAAGGATGGATGGATGGATGGATGTAGTGGGTTGTCTAGACTGCAAATGTACAGTGGATTTGTATAGAGCACAAACATAGACATGTATACAATCCATTGTATACAGCAAAAATGTAGGGGAGGTGTGTAGAGTCCATTTTATAGGCCATATATAAAGAAGAGACGTGTATAGCCTATTGTGCAGAACACAATGCAGGAGAGGTGTGTAGAGTCTATAGAATACAAATGCGGGAAATATATATAGTGCATTGTATAGACCAGGAAAAAAATCTGGAATAAGTGTCATCTGAAGTTTAACTTGATGCTTAGGAATGTAAGGCACAGCTTGTTCATGTGGGAGGTTACTTTAAAAGTCATGAAACTACCTGAAGTAGATAGCTTGTATCTGTTATTTTATTGGTTTCAGTCATTGTCCTAGAGTGTTTTATTAAAAGCAGTAAACCCCAGGCAAACACAACGTTATTGTTCTAAGAGGGCGAAGAACAAGTCTTGCTCTGTTGGAGGCTGAAGCAGTCAATGGTTCCATGGATGTGTTGGATGTATTGTCTGAAGGTGTAAAAGAGAACATCTACAGTGGACTAATAAAAAACACAGCTCTTGTATCCAGGCTATAGATTCTCATGGAGAGTTTTAACAAATTATACTGAACCCCCAGAGATTTGTCTGGTACCCCCAACCATAAACACACACCAAGAAAATAAAAATGCTATAAGTAGAAGCTGCACTCATCCTCTCCCCTATCTCACCCCTATATCTATGATACCCTTCTGACTCACGCTCTCTCTCTTACTGCTCTCAATACAGTCATCCACTGCTCCACCCCTCACCTCTCTGGCTCCCACTGTCCTCTCTCCACAACTTCTTTACCACCTCATCACCACCCACCTACATCTCATGTCCTTCTCTCAACTTGGGTCAGATAAGAAAACTCTCCCGTGTTGGTAAATAATAAAAACAAAATTCACAAAGTAAGAATGAATTAGTTTGCAATGAAGAAAAGGAGAGATCACAGAAGGGCTCACCTCACGCATCAGGGTTTCCCTTTAATTACAGTAAAATAACTAATTTTATCGTGAACCTTCTAAGTGGTTAACTTGATTAATTTTCCATTCAGTTTTTTTTTTAATAAAATAGTGAAATGAAGTGAGGAAATGTAAACTTACATCAAAAGGATTCAAGTTAAAATATGTGGATCCTGGTCTTGTAAGACGATCAATCTGCTCTTTAGATGTGAGACATGCATCTCGTTTTTCAATTTCTTTCACCTAGAAAAAACAACAGAAAAATTATAATACAACAAGCATTTTTAGAATTTATTCACATAAATTACTCTTCCTCCACTTCCTCCCTGATCCTCTGTCTATATTCTCTTTTATACATTCATAGCATGCTTTGGTACCTTGTCATCTTAATTATCTGAAGTCCACTTTAATGTGGCTGACATTATAAAGGGTACCCAGCTACAGAAACTATGCCAAAACAGAAATAGGGGCTCTGCACAGTCTTCTGGTTCATCAATTCCTGTTGAACCATCCGATTCATGCCAGCAAGGAAAACTGGTGTATACGCTCTCTTTTTCTCTCTTTTACTTGTTTCAGTCATTTGACTGCAGCCTTGCTGGAGCACCGCCTTTAGTCAAGCAAATCAACCCCGGGACTTTTTCTTTGGAAGCCTAATACTTATTCTATCGTTCTCTTTTGCCGAACCGCTAAGTTACGGGGACGTAAACACACCAGCATCGGTTGTCAAGCAATGTTAGGGGGACAAACACAGACACACAAATACAAACACACACACACACACACACACATATATATATATATATATATATATATTGGCGTTAGGAAGGGCATCCAGCTGTAGAAACTCTGCCAAATCAGATTGGAGCCTGGTGTAGCCATCTGATTTCACCAGTCCTCAGTCAAATCGTCTAACCCATGCTAGCATGGAAAGTGGACGTTAAACGACGATTATATATATATATATATATATATATATATATATATATACGACAGGCTTCTTTAAGTTTCCGTCTACCAAATCCACTCACAAGGCTTTGGTCGGCCCGAGGCTATAGTAGAAGACACTTGCCCAAGGTGCCACGCAGTGGGACTGAACTCGGAACCATGTAGTTCGTAAGCAAGCTACTTATCACACAGCCACTCTTGCGCCTATACTGATAATATTTTAATTACATCTTTAAGTATGGGAGACAACCCCAGACAGGTTTCTGTCTAATTATAAGTTCATTTTATAATATCAAAGCATGCACAATTACTTCTGATTATGTACACTAGTTCATTAGTTGAACTGGTGTCTAGTGTCAAACTCGGTTGCAATACAACAACCGAGTTCAACATGAGACACCTGAAGAAGGGTGGAGCATACCACAGCTGAAACCTAGCGAAAGCAACAATCAAGACGACACCAGTTTGACTAATATAAACAGTATAAATTCCTCATCTTAGAAACATCGAATTGAACTATTTCTGAGTTATTTATTCTCTAGACTTTTCTATTCCTCTTTGCCAACCAATGTCGAATCTTCTATATTTAATTAGTGATTCTCTATCAACAAGTACAGTCAAATCTTTACTTTGCCAATGGTATCTCTTAGACTTGCCAAAAGAATCAAAACACTATTAGGCCAGGACTAATTAATATCGATTTAGCCTCATAACATATAGGCAGCGAGCTGGCAGAATTGTTAGCACACCAAGCAAAATGCTAAGTGGTATTTCATCTGTCTTTACGTTCTGAGTTCAAATTCTGCCGAGGTCGACTTTGCCTTTCATCCTTTCAGGGTCGATTAAATAAGTACCAGTTACGTACTGGAGTTGATCTAGTCGACTTAATCCCTTTGTCTCTCCTTGTTTGTCCCCTCTATGTTTAGCCCCTTGTGGGCAATAAATAAATAAGAAATGTTAGCACGCTGAGTGAAATGCTTAGCGGTATTTCATCTGCCGTTACGTTCTGAGTTCAAATTCCACCAAGGTTGACTTTGCCTTTCATCTTTTCGGCGTCGATAAATTAAGTACCAATTACGCACTGAGGTCGATGTAATCGACTTAATCCCTTTGTCACTCCTCCTTTCTCCCCTCTATGTTTAGTCCCCTGTGGGCAATAAAGAAATAAAAACATAATGATTTCTAATTGGTTTCCTTAATATTTACTAAACTGTATATGTCAACATTAATTCAACGGGTGAAGGGCAAAACAATGACCATGATGCAAAGAGAAATAAAGCAGTTTGTCTGATGTTCTACCCACTTCAGCAGACCCGTGCCTGTGCCATGTAAAAAGCACCGAGGACACTCTGTAAATTGGATGGTATTAGGAAGGGCATCCAGCTTCCCAGCTCCTGTCAAACCATCCAACATGGAAAAGGGACAGTAAATAATGATGATGGCATCAATCATGTGGTTTTGGGTTCAGTCCCATTGCATGGCATACTCAAAAGTGTCTTCAACTATAGCCCTGGGCCCACCGAAGCCTCATAAGCAGATTAACTAGATGGAAACTCAAGTGTGGTTGTGAATGAGTAGCACCATCATACAAGTGATGTTTGCTGTCGGTTTTCCATGAAAAACGTGTCTGACCATGGGAAATATCACCTTCCTTGGAAAGAAGTGAAGGTTGGTGACTGGAAAGGCATCCAGCTGACCCACACAAGCATGGAAAAAAATGGACACTGAATGATGATGATGATGATGATATTTTTGAAATCTCAAGAAATCAAAAATTTGATAACAGTATTATATAATGTATTACTGATCAATATTCTTATTTCAGCTCTTTACATAACGAGTTCAAATCCTGTCAAGATCAACTTCATCTCTCACCCTTTACTTTTCAAGGTCGATAAAATAAAGTACCAATCAATTACTGGTATCAATGTAATAGACAAAGCCTTTCAGTTCAAAATGTGCTTTTGATGGTCGGGAAAGAGGGCTATTGATGGATGGTTTCATAATTTGCTGACCACTCCTCAAACACATATATAATTCCCTTCCCTCAATCAGTAGCATAGAATATTCAGTTACCATCAGAGTGGAGAGCCTAATTTGGTTATTTGAGCTTTAGACAGCGCATCAATGCTTGATATCTATTTTTTTAACAACACAGCATGAATGAGTAAAAAATGAAATAAATTTAAATAGTACAAAACCTTGCTGTAACTTAGGATGTCCACTATGGCGCTAGCCTAATTTATGACTGCCTTAAATAGGGGAGTAAACCAAGTATGTTTTCCCTAAGAAGCTGTCAACAATTTTGTTAAAATAATCTGTCAGGAAACATATACCTCTTTTTCTTGTGGTGTATACGTGCACACACACACACACATACACATACAAACACATATATATACACATACACACACACACAAACACGCATATATATATATACATACATACACACACATATATATATATATATAGTGTTTTATGTGTAGAAAGAAATGTGAGTACATTCTTATTTTTCTCACAGTGAGGCTTTGACTTTTCAAATTTCAGTTTTGATTAATGTTGCACTATATATAAACAAGCGAGTGTGTGTGTGTGTGTGTGTGTGTGTATATATATATATGATGAAGATCTATATATATATATATATATATATATATATACGCACACACACATACACACACTAGAACTGTAACACAAAGATGAATTTCATAGATAGTAAATAAACGTCAACATCTGATAACCACCAGAAACTGACTTTTACTGATGCAGATATCAGCAATGTTTGTTCTTTTTTCGGGGCTTTTTTTTTTCTTTTTTGTAATGTAACGTTATCTTAGTATTGAAAGCATATGTATGATTGAATATGAAGAGGCAAACAAATGAATATATGTACGGATTCATGTACAAATGTACATTTGCATACATGTGCATGTATATGCATGTGTGTGTGTGTATATATATATATATATATATACACACACATGTATTTGTTGCTGCATTTATATGTATTGGTGCCTGCATGTTGTAGGAGGAAATCCAGAAAAAAAAATGAATGGAAAGAGAAATAACATTTATAGATAAAACAAACACAGTTTAGATGGTGAAGCAAGCAGTGGATGATAAAACAAAAAAAATGATTCTTTTTAACTCCAATCCCATGAAGAAGACCTACAAATCCTTCCCTTGTAATCTTATCGCGTTAATAACTAGAGCATATATAACGTCATGTGTAATCTGTTACAAATTTGCATCAGTATCACTATCGTCTTATTTCGGCTTGATTGCAACAGAATATGGAATAGAAAATTTGGTAAAACAATCTCTGATAGACAACATGTGTGCATGTGTGCAGTAAAGTGCATGATAGCTACTGCAGAGCTGAATCTCATACTCAGCTCTCATTCCATTTCATTTCATATTTACATTCTATGAGCAATACATTTACATATATATACAGAGATACATATATATATGCACAAACACAGAAACACTTACACACACACACACACACATATATATATATATATCATCATCATCATCATCATCGTTTAACGTCCGCTTTCCATGCTACCATGGGTTGGACGATTTGACTGAGGACTGGTGAACCAGATGGCTACACCAGGCTCCAATCTGATTTGGCAGAGTTTCTACAGCTGGGTGCCCTTCCTAACGCCAACCACTCAGAGAGTGTAGTGGGTGCTTTTACGTGCCACTGGCACGAAGGCCAGTCAGGAGGTACTAGCAATAGCCACGCTCAAAATGGTGTATTTTACGTGCCACCTGCATGAGAGGCAGTCCAGCGGTCCTGGCAACAAACTCGCTCGAATGTCTTTTCACGTGCCACTGGCACAAGTGCCAGGAAGGCGATGTTGGTAACGGTCACGCTCAAATGGTGCTATTTACATGTCACTGGCATGGAAGCCAGACAGCTGGTGCTCTAACAATGATCACGCTCGGACGGTGCTCTTAGTGATTTACTGGTACAGGTGCCATGCACAAACACAAAAACACTCACACACATTATATATATACATATATATATTGTTATAGTTTACATCCACTTTGTCATGTTTGTATGGGGTGACCAGAGTTTAGTGAGGCAGATTTCACTATAGCTGAATGCTCTTTCTGTTACCAATTCATACCTGTTTCCAAGCAAGGTAATATTTCCCTATGGTCTGACATGCTTCCATTAAATATTACGAAACAATGACATTCATTTACAATAACCATGTGATGCCGACACAAGGAGACACACACACATAGAAGCATGATCTTCAAACATTGGGCCTCATGGAGGCAATGACAAGTAACTGAGACCTTTGATGATGTGCCATCTTTGAGAAGACACATCAAGCCAAGTGAAATTGCAGTCACAGCCAATAACAGTGTTGTGTAACTGGCACAAGTGCCAGTGACATGCAGGGAGTATCCTTCAAACATTGAGCGATATGCTGTGTTTGAGAAGACCCGTCAAGCCAAGTGAAATCATTGTTCACATGTAGCACAGGCATGGCTGTGTGGTTAAGCAGCTCACTTTGCAACCATGTGGCTTCAGGTTCAGTTTAACTGTGCAGCAACAGCAGTGTCAGCCTTCTACTATAGCCCCAAACCAACCTTTGCAAGTGAATTTGGTCAACAGAAACTGTGTGGAAGCCCATCATTATCATCATCATCATTTAATGTTCCCACCCATTCTAGCACGGAAGATGGACATTAAACAATGATGATGATGTCCATGCTGGCATGGGTTGGACAGTTTGACCAGGGCTGGTAAGCTAGAAGGCTGAACCAGACTCCAATCTGATTTGGCATGGTTTTCTACGGCCGAGTGTCCTTCCTAAAGCCAACCACTCTGAGAGTGTAATGGGTGCTTTTATGTTCCACCGGTATCTGTCATGACTGCGATTTTGCTTGGCTTGATGGGTCTTCACCTCAAGCATGACATAATGCCAAAAGTCTTGGTCATTGCCTCCGTGAGGCCCAATGCTCAAAAGGAACTCTGCCACTTTGCCTCCGTGAGGCCCAACACTTGAAAGGAACTCAGCCACTTTGCCTCCGTGAGGCCCAACGCTCAAAAGGTACTCTATATGTGCCACCAGCACAGGTGCCAGTTATGTGACATCAGCATCAGCCATGACTATGATTTCACTTGGCTTGATGGGTCTTCTCAAGCACAGTATATCGTCAAAGGTTTTGGTCACTAGTCATTTCCTCTGTGAGGCTCAAAGTTTGAAGACCATGTTTCATCATGTATAAATATGTGTGTGTGTGTCTTTGTGATTGTTTGTCGCCTACCACCACTGATAACCACTGTTGGTTTGTTTACATCCCCACAACTTAGCACTGTGGCAACAGAAACTGATAAAGCATGTACCAGACTTTAAAAATAAGTATTGATGGTTAATCTATTTGATTAAAACTCTTCAAGGGAGTGCTCCAGAATGGTTGCAGTCCAATGACTGAAACAGTAAGATAAAAGACGTTCATACACACACACTCACACAGCAGTAGATGCTATGCTGGAGAGACCCACCCTACCTATACAAACTAGTAAAAAGAGACATAATGATGACAAAAAGATTGCTAGTATACAAGTGTTTCTCAGCTTCTACAACCAAATGATCTGATATTTACAGATAAGTGAATTCAATTGTAAACTAAACAGATACGATTGTGTTTTCCTGAAGAATATTCTACATAATTCAAAATTTGGGAGCAGTAAGTTTCTATAGAACTGTTAACCTCATACATTTACGTTTCATTAGAGTTCAGTAAGAACAGTTGCCATGACACGGGAAGAATGTAATGTTTTGGATTGTTGCCAAACATCTGAGAGTGAGGAAGATCAAGAAAGTGTTGTCACCTTAGTCATAAACTATTAAAATTTGATCCAGATTTTTTTAGCCGTTTGGGTTTCAGTTTTCTCCATACTAGAGAGTTCTTGGGCCATGAGCTGCACCAGATTTGAACTTGAGACCTATGAGCTAATAGTCTGATATGTTAACACAGCTAAACCAAACAGTTTTAGTGTCAGATCTTGACTGTATAAAGTACGATGTGTTGGAGAAGTCAACACTGGCATCATTTGAAAATAGACTAAGGCATGAAGTTTGTATCATAAAGCTAGGGGCAGTCTCAAGCAGGCTGCCACCAAAAGGATTAAGTCTTGGCTATCCTATTTTTAATCCTTTTGCACTTAAACCAACCATATCAGACCCAAATATTCTACCTGTTTCATGTTCAAATTGGCCAGATTGGGCCCCTCGTCTTACCTTCCAATGGCATTCTAAAGATAAACAATTACATCACTGAAATCTCAAAGCTATGAGATAATACAGGATTAATTCAAAACAATGTGAATAAATGAGCATAACATTTGACAGAGTTAACCTAAAGGCTAAAGGGTTAAGGTATAAAATAACTGGGATTTCATAAAATAACTGGAATTTTTTAAGGTGGTGTGATTTCTAAAGAGATTTAGTTGTTATTTGTAGCAGGTGTCTGGAACATAAACATGAAACTTAAAATTGAAAGTTTGTATCATAGAACCAGGGATGGTCTCAGGTGGATTGGAATCAATAGATTTTAAGATTAAACTTAGATTTTTACTACTTCTACTACATAAATTTGCATGTTCTTTGGTTGGTTTGCTGGCTGGATGTATTTATTGTCACACAAAACTTACAGAAGTTTCCTCACCAGATTGGAGCCTTTCTCAACTCCATGTCAGCTTGAACGTCACTGGATGAAACTAACTGAAGTAGACCAGGTGTGTTCCCTCTAAATGTTTCTCTCCGCCTTATATCAACTTGAAAGCTTTGTAAAAGAAAAAGAAAAACAAAACTGGCACCAAAGAGGGTTCCAGTTGATCCGATCAATGGAACAGCCGGCATATGAAATCTAATGTGCAAGTGGCTGAGCACTCCACAGACATGCGTACCCTTGTCATAGTTCACAGGGAGATTCAGTGTGATACAGAATGTGACAAGGCTGGCCCTCTGAAGGTGGCGAGCTGGCAGAATCGTTAGCACGCCAGGCGAAATGCTTAGCGGTATTTCGTCTGCCGCTACGTTCTGAGTTCAAATTCAGCTGAGGTCGACTTTGCCTTTCATCCTTTCGGGGTCGAATAAGTAAGTACCAGTTACGCATTGGGGTCGATATAATCGACTTAATCCGTTTGTCTGTCCCCTCTGTGTGTAGCCCCTTGTGGGTAGTAAAGAAGTAAGGCTGGCCCTTTGAATTACAGGTGCTACTCATTTTTGCCGGCTGAGTGGACTGGAGCAATGTGAAATAATGTGCCACTGAGAATTGAAATCACAACCCTACAATCATGAGCTGAACACCCTAACCACTAAACTACTTGCCTTCACTTGAAAGCTTTGTAAACTGGATGGAAAAGCACAGCAGTGGCCCCTTGAATATAAACACTATAAACATATAATGGGTCCTTGAATTAACTGACATTTGTAACCAATAAATTGGATATCTTTCATTATTTTCAGTCACCAAATTGCAACCATGTCGGGACACAGCATCCAAAGGTTTTTTTAGTTGATTTTATTGACATGAGCATTTATTTTGTAAAATTCATCATCATCATCGTTTAACATCCGCTTTCCATGCTGGCATGGGTTGGACAGTTTGACTGAGGGCTGGCAAGCCAGAAGGCTACACCAGGCTCCAATCTGATCTGGCAGAGTTTCTACAGCTGGATGCCCCTCCTAACGCTAACCACTCAGAGAGTGTAGTGGGTGCTTTTTACGTGCCACCAGCACGAGGGCCAGTCAGGCGGTACTGGCAACACTCAAATGGTGCTTTTTACATGCCACTGGCACAGGACCAGTTAGGCAGCACTGGCAACAACCACGCTGGAATGGTGCTTTTTAAATCACTAATTTACTTTTTGACATAAACACAACTCAACTCATTGTTGTATGCTACACAGCTTCCATCTACCAAATTCCACTTTCAATACATTGACCCTCAGGTCAGTCAGAGGGCTACAGCTGAAAGCACTTGCTCAAAGTACTACACAGTGGGATTGAACTTGGAATCACAAGGTTGTGAAGTGAACTTAACCATACAGCTATGCATTGTGTTTTCCTGAAGAAAATTCTACATAATTCAAAATGAGAGAGCAGTGGGTGCCTATAGAACTGTTAACCTGATACAGTTCTGCTTCATCAGAGTTCAGTAAGTACAGTTGCCATGACACGGGAAGAATGTAATGTTTTGGATTGTTGCCAAACATCTGAGAGTGAGGAAGATCAAGAAAGTGTTGTCACCTTAGTCATAAACTATTAAAATTTGGTAAAGATTTTTTTCACCTTTTGTGTTTCAATATTCTATATACTAGAGAGTTCTTGGGCAATAACTGAATTTATAAAACTTTTATTCCTAACACAAATTGGGTTACTGAAATCGCTAATTAAGTAGACCTTGCACCACAAATATTCTAAACACATTTAAGAACCAGAAATATTCCAAACATTCTAAATATTCCAAAATTTAGCAGTTTGAATATTCTACAAATTCAACACTGTCAAAATACTAAGGAACTCTAAAAGATGATACAACCTGATAAGATTTAAGAAAACAAATTACAGTAAACTCTTTAAATTCTCGGAAACTTATTGAAACAATAATATTGTTGATATACCAACACTTGGCAGGTTCAAAATACTGTGGCACCAACTGATTTGGAGAGAGTCAAAGCGAGCTGGTTAAAAGGAGTTTTGAAATACACAGAACCAAACACATGAGTCTAGTAAACTCAGAAGCAAGCTAAAAAAATGGTAGATGAAAAGGAACTAATAAACTAGTTAATTAGAACACTGAACATATGTTTCTCATCAAAGATACATAATATCAGCTGCGTAAAGTAAAAATTATAGTAAATTGATGAAGAGATATCTTTGAAAATATGTATGTTTAACTGTGAGATTGATGACTTCCCAAAGGATATTAATACTGTGAGTAAAAAAAGGGAGTTTCAAACTGAGGAACTGAACAGAATTACAGTTTTAATTTGCTAAGTACTTATCATTGCTACCATACAAGTATCATAGTGCCACAGATAATGGAAAACACAGGCTGCACCAAGTATTCATATGGAATATAGGACAGGCAATAAAACATGGCTAACGGAAATTAAAAAAATATGTATATAAGAATTGATCAGAGTAATTAATGTTGTAGAATATAATAATAACGATGTAAATAATAGCTGTATCTGATAGCGGCAGTGGGAGTACAAGAATCATTTAATGTAAATAATTGTGCATGCATTGTAAGGTTGTGGAGTGGGGTACCACCACAGTTATTTAATGTAAATAATTATTGTATATTTACATGAAAGTAGCAGTGGTGGTGAAGTGGTGGGGCACAACAATTGCATAATGTAAATAATTGTTGCACATGTGTGCCTGGCGTTGGTGGAGGAGGAAGCGGCAGTATTGGAGGATGTACAACATTTCTTTTTAAGTGAATAAATAGTTGTTGAACATGTATCAGGTGGTGTTGGCAGTGACGATGAATGTGCAACAATTAGTTAATGCAAATGTAAATAAAACTCACCATACATTTACCTGATGGTATTGGTAGTGGTGGTGGTGGTGGTGGTGATGGTGTGTGCACACACATTTAATGTGAATGCAAATAAAACGACAATGTTGGTAATAGGTGTATAACATTTATTGAGAATAAAAAAATATCAAATAAGACTGCTTCTAAGACGAATACTGATAATAAAACCACATGCCACAAAGATGCATATACGAAATGATGTAGGTTAGTCGGTCCAATAGAGACAAAAATAACAGAGGTAATGGTTTAACTCTTTTGACACCAAGCCCCCCCCCCACCCCTCCTGGGACCATGCCTGGTTAAAATATGATACAAAACTCCTTGTTTTAATCAGCTCATCATCATCGTTTAATGTCTGCTTTCCATGCTAGCATGGGTTGGACGATTTGACTGAGGACTGGCAAACCAGATGGCTACACCAGGCTCCAATCTGATTTGGCAGAGTTTCTACAGCTGGATGCCCTTCCAACTTTTGTGAAAACAAGTGCAAACAAAAGAAGATGTAAATGGCACACTCTGCTAATTCTATCTTTCTTAAAATCGGTTTCCCTACAAATATTTCCTTGCAGTTTAAATCTAAAGGGATGTCTACTTGAAACTCTAATGAACAACTCGGTTACAGAGACATTAGATTTAAAAAATAAGAATAAAAATATAATGAAAGTAAACAAACGAAGTTTGTTTTAGAAGCGTTGAGATGTACTGAAAGATACAGAAATAATTTATTCTCAAACGCATGATAATGCTAATACAATAGCATGACCAGGATAAACTATCCCTATATTGCAGAAAAATATTGTTACCAGCCAGCCAGGAGACTCAAACTAACATTGAGTCTCATGGCTGGCCGGTAACGATTTTTTCTACAAAATATGGATAGTTTATCCTGTTCATGCTATTGTATTAGCATCATCATGCCTTTGAGAATAAATTACTTCTTCAGCAACAGTACTTTAAAGTAAAGATTTGCTGAATATCTCACATTGTGAGATTTAAAAATAGTAATTTTCTAAATTATTTCTGTATCTTACATCAAAATATATTTTAACATGGTCTGGAATCAGAATGAAAATGAACAAAAATAATTGTAACAATCACCAAATAGTAAATATTATGTTACCTGTAGATATTTTTAATTGTCACTATTAATTATATTTCATACATCAACCTTAGAAGGAGGAACAAACATCTTTAACCCTTCTGATATCAACCTGTCTGAGACTGTCTGTGGTTCTAGGATACAAGCTTCTAATTTTTAAGTGATCTAAATGAATATTTTCATGCTAACTTATGCTCTAAACACTAGCTTCATAATACACTAATCCTTCGCCATATCCCAGTTCACCTATCACACTCTGATAGGTACATCGTGGATTTTTCTGGCTAATACATGTAAATTTATATTGCAGACTCCTCAGTATATCACTGGTTTCTGTGGCCGAGAGGTATTTATATTTTTTTTTATGCCTAAAAATTAATAAACTAATCAATAGAAATACAGTGCAGTACTGCACTGTATAACACTTTAATAAATTTTTTAAAAATACGTAGTGTACAGTAGATGAGGAAACAAAGAATTGCACACACTATATGGAAAACAAAACTTGGGAGACGAGTGTGTGGTGGTGTTTTGCATTTATAATAAAATAAATATATACAAATTTATAAAAATAAAAACAAAAATACAGTACAGTATTTTTCAGATTTTCATCTATTCTGGGGGGTTCTGGAGCATAACACCCACAGTAGTCGAGGGATTACTGTAAAATTAATTTACTAAATTGTGTATTTAGTGTCATGTAAATGGCACCTGTGCTGGTGACATGCAAAAGCATCCATTACACTCCTAGAGTGGTTGGCATTAGGAAGGGCATCCAGCTGTAGAAACCATGCCAAATCAGACTGGAACCTCGTGCAGCTCTTCAGCTCAACAGCTCCAGTCAAACTGTCTAACCCATGCCAGCATGGACAACAGACGTTAAATGATGACGATGAATTGAAACAAAGGAAACATATGCCAACAGAAATATGAGAACTAATGGCTTAATACAAGATGATACAAGATAAATCAATGAACTGTTGTTATCTAACAGAATCTCTGTGTATCACGACAATAAGATAGCTGATGTTTTTAAGTAGGTTAAAAAATAAATTTACATTTAAGAATTATTGTATTAATTCATGCGTACGTCACAATATTTTATACTTGATTTTAGAAAAAAAAAAGTAGGATCCAACTTGAACACAGGCAGAGCTAAAATTATGAAGGAAAAAAAATTTAATACCTAAACATATCACTTAATCAGGGGTGTGACTTATGAGTAAATATGGTATTAACACATATCCTAAAACATACTTAAGTTAAAAAACCAATTTATTACATTGAAAAAATAACATCTATTACACACAACTCCTGTAATTACAGCAGGATTCAACATTAATTACTTATTTAAATCAAAATATATCACTACAAAATCCTCTACAAAAACCCAAACAAATCACAGATTTTCATTTCATTCAACATTGCAAACAAAACCTGAATAGACAGCAAAATTAATTTAATTGCAATCCACACCTGAAAACGTGGGGAAAAATTATGTACAATGTAGTTTTAAACCAGAGCAGACCCAGGTAAGAATGGACCCATCATCTGCTTATGCTCTGTCTCTGTATCCCTATTGTCTCTTCTATTTCATGAGTCTCTGCTTCTTACCGATATACAAATACAATCAATACAACTGTTTTTCTTATTACTCTATATCTCACATGCCAACCACACTCACAAAGAAAGATGAAACAAGCCAATGAGAGAACTACTACACGGTTGTTCTGCATTGCCAGAAATAACAACCAAATTTCCCTCATATACCACACCACTGTCTTTTAAAGGAGGGACATGTTGGAAAACATGATTCTAGTTACCCTGGAAAGAGGAAAAAATGATAGCATGGTTACAGGAGGAATATCTTTGATAACTGGTCTGCTAGATCAACCCCTGGCAAAGCGCTAAACAACAATAATAAAAAACATTAAGACTGACTTCTTACAGAGCCGAAACAGTACCCTCCAAACTATGCTGCTAGGGTAGCTTTCTGTTTCTGTTAGAGTCGACAGATTTAGTAGAAGCCCTGATTGACAAAATGGTGGGAGATGGTAGAATCAAACGAACATCATCACCATTGGTTTAACGTCCACTTTTCCAAGCGGGCATGGGTCAGATGCCCTTTCAATCACCAACCCTCGCCTGTTTCCAAGTAAGGTAATATTTCTCCATGGTCAAACATATTTCCACAGAAGACTGGGAACGAGAGACTCCACTTGTATGACAGTGACAATCACTTACGACTACCCCATTAAAACAAGGACACACAGACAATTGTATGTGTGCATGTGTATGTACATAAATCATCATAAATAAATGAACACACAAAGCCTTATGAGCGGATGGAAACTGAAAGAAGCTAATTTTGACGTTTTTAATCTGCCATGTGAGAAATATAGAGAAATATTGCGTTGTTTGGAAACAGAGGATGGTCGGCAACAGGAAGGATATTCGGCTGTAGAAAATCAGACTCAGTGAATCCATTTTCTGATAAACTGTAAAACACATACTGGTATTAACATACTGCACCCAATTCAGTCAACTGCGATACATTGAGCCCAATTCTATCAACAGTAATATATATTCGAGTCAATTCAATCGACAGTAACCTACGGAGGTCAATTTAATCGATAGTAATATATATTCGAGTCAATTCCAGTCTCTTATTACGTATAACTTTGATTTTGACAATTTGTAAATATGAGTTACCTTTCTTGAATTTCAGAGCACAACAAAATTTACATCGACTACTCTTACATATATCACGCACATCATATAATCTCTCTCTCTATCTCACACACACACACAATCTCATCGAGTGACGGAGTAGAATTAAAAAGCGCCAAAGACAATCCTTTTCACAGCCCCCAAAACCCACAAGCCAATTCTTGAGTGCTAAGAAGACGATGAGAAATGTCTTCCGTCTGGCTAAAACAGAGAAATGTGGTAGTGATGCCCGGCTACAGATTAAGTGTACCACCATCGAAACACATATACAATCCATCATATTGACTTCCAGATTCTGTCTACACAATTACGGTGCCATGGGTTGGGTCGAACCACGTAACGGAATCGAACTTGGAGCCATATGATTACTCCTTTATTCTTTTACTTGTTTCAGTCATTTGACTGCGGCCATGCTGGAGCTCCGCCTTTAGTCGAACAAATCGACCCCAGGGACGTAAACATGCCAACATTGGTTGTCAAACGATGGTGGGGGTGGGGACAAATACAGACACACAAATACAAATATATTTCCCAACCGAATGATTCCGGGTTCAGTACCACTGTGTGGCACCTTGGGCAAGTGTCTTCTACTATAGCCTCGAGCCGACCAAAGCCTTGGGAGTGGATTTGGTAGATGGAAACTGAAAGAGGCCGATCGTGTGTATGTATTTATATATATATAAATATATATATATAAATAATGTATATATATATATATATATATACATTATTTACATTATTTACATTTGACGGATATTCGTCCTCATCTTGTTTGTTGTTAACAACGTTTCGGCTGATATACCCTCCAGCCTTCGTGAGGTGTCTTGGGGAAAGTTCGAACCTGGGTTCTCATTCCTATCGATGTTACTATTATTATTATCATATTATTATTATTATTATTATTATTATTACTATTATTAATCAGGTCACTGCCGTGAATCGAACTATGAACCTTGGGGTTAGTAGCCCGCGCTCTTAACCACTATGCCATATGCCCGTGGGCAATTATGGGGTGAATTTTAAGGCTTATAAATCTATTATTTTTCTATCCTTCCTCAATACCGGTTCCCATATGCTATTCATATCTGCACTCGGTCTGCTTAGGAGGTTGTTGTGTCCTAGCATATGTGCTGCTTCTTTTAGTTTTCGTATTTTCCAGTGTTGTTCCCTGTCTATTATTTTAACTTCATCCCACAGGGGGAGGTGGTTTCCATTTCATTTTTCCATACATGATCAGCTATACCCGATTTATCAATATCTCCTCGTGTCACAGCTTTGCGATGTTCTTCTACCCTTATTTTGAGGGGGGCGACATGTTTCGCCTTTGTATAACCTACCACAGCTGCATGGGATGGAGTACACGCAGTTTTTGGTCATATTCTCTGTTGGTGGTTTTACCCGAAGGAGATATTTGCAAAGTGTTGTATTGCTCTTGAATACTGCCCTGATGTCATATGGGCCGCATATCTTTTGTATCTTTTCGGAGAGGCCTTTCACATAGGGTAGACAGACTGTAGACAGTTTATTGGTTTCATCCTCTCTTTTCTTCATAATTGGAGTAGATAGTATGTTCTTGGGGTAGTTGTTTCTTAATAGATTGTTACTGAGCTTGATCATTTCCTCATCTAAAAGAACGCACTAGTATACCAATCCCGTGTACTCCATCCCATGCAGCTGTGGTAGGTTATACAAAGGCGAAACATGTCGCCTCCTCAAAATAAGGGTAGAAGAACATCGCAAAGCTGTGACACGAGGAGATATTGATAAATCGGGTATAGCTGATCATGTATGGAAAAATGGAAACCACCTCCCCCTGTGGGATGAAGTTAAAATAATAGACAGGGAACAACACTGGAAAATACGAAAACTAAAAGAAGCAGCACATATGCTAGGACACAACAACCTCCTAAGCAGACCGAGTGCAGGTATGAATAGCATATGGGAACCGGTATTGAGGAAGGATAGAAAAATAATAGATTTATAAGCCTTAAAATTCACCCCATAATTGCCCACGGGCATATGGCATAGTGGTTAAGAGCGCGGGCTACTAACCCCAAGGTTCCGAGTTCGATTCACGGCAGCGACCTGATTAATAATAGTAATAATAATAATAATAATAGTAACATCGATAGGAATGAGAACCCAGGTTCGAAATTTCCCCAAGACACCTGACGAAGGCTGGAGGGTATATCAGCCGAAACGTTGTGTTAACAAACAAGATGAGGACGAATATCCGTCAAATGTAAATAATGTAAATAATTCCTCATCTCTTAAATATAGAACTATATAGATATACGACGGGCTTTTTTCAGTCTCCGTCTACCAAATCCACTCCCAAGGCTTTGGTCGGCCCGAGGAAATAGTAGAAGACACTTGCCCAAGGTGTCACACAGTGGAACTGAACCCGGATTCGTGCTGTTAGGAAGCAAGCTTCTCACCACACAGCCACTCCTTGCGTAGAAAACTTCACAACCACACGATCATCGATCTTTTCCTCACTCAAAATCACATTCCGCTCAACAAACAGAATTATAGTGACGAGCCTATAAACATGTACTAAAATATTGTATGCAACGCTTAAAGAACAAATACATAAATAAGCCAGATGTCGAGTGGGCTACCATTTCGCACGCGCAAAATGTTTAATAACAAAACAAACAAAAAACATCCAAAACACTTTAACAAAGACTTTAAGAACAAATTGAAGAGTGTCAATTGTAATAATAATAACCCTTTCTGTTGTAGGCACAGAACCCGGAATTTGGAGGAAGGAGTAAGTCGATGTAAACGACTCCAGTGTACAACAGGTACTTATTTCATCGACCCCCAAAAGGATGAAAGGCAAAGACGACCCGGGCGGAATTTGAACTGATGCGGACGAAATACTCGCCACTTTCAAGTAATGACAACAATCCTTTCTACCATAGGCACAAGGCCTGGAATTTTAGAGAAGGTGACTAGTCAATGTAAGCGACTCCAGTACTCTACTGGTACCTATTTTATCGACCCCGAAAGGATGAAAGGCAAAGTCGACTTCGGTGGAATCTGAACTCAGAGCATAAAGACGGACGAAATGCCGCTAAGTATTTTATCCGGCATGCTCACGATTCTGCCAGCTTGCCGCCTGAGCAATAATAATAATAATAATAACTTCATCTCAGAATTATAATTCTGTAATTTATGTGGGAAACAAGCAAAAATAAAATGTGCAAAATACATTCCTTAGTTAAATAAAAAGACGGTCACCCTTCATTTACAATATCTTCTGAGTTCGTCTGTCTTTACGTTCTGAGTTCAAATTCCGCCAAGGTCGACTTTGCCTTTCATCCTTTCGAGGTCGATAAATTAAGTACCAGCTGCGTACTGAGATCGATCTAATCGACTGATACCCAACCCCACCCCAAAAATTTTCGGGCCTTGTGCCTAGAGTAGAAAAGAATATTTTCTGAGTTTGTGATATGGAAAATAAACTATGAAGCTTTAAATAAACCTTTAAGAATTGGTAAGAAATAATTAAATAAACGTTATTCTCCAGGAATGTCATACATTTGAATAGAAACACTATTGAGACGGACACAAGATCTTAAATTTAGAAGACGGCACACGATTAGTTTATCTGACGCCCAGTTATCTGACAGGTAAGTTTTTAATTATTCCGGCCCTGAAGTCGCGAATGACAACAATGACGACTGCTGTTATAGACAGAAGGCCACAAAATTAATGAGATAACTTGTCCGTTTACTCGATTCCTGCATATTAACGATACTTATTTTATCGACCGGGTAAAGATGAAGGATAAATTGGCAGAATTTGAACATGCAACGGATATCAGTATAATTCGTCTGACTCTACCTAACTACATAAACAGGACCCGATAAATTAGCAGTAAGCTAACGAATTCACTCTTCATCTTCCTGTGATCGATAAAAGCGGTATCGATAATATACTGCGATCGATAAACTATGCTTGAGACCCAGTTTTCTATTCCCAGCAAGAGCCGGTTTTACTTCGACTTTCATCGGTGTACTGGAGGAAAACTGGATGTCACTGAATCTTCTCATCTCCCTTCTCAACGTATTAATTTGTCTAAGTTCCAGTGAGTTAATAAAGAAGTAAAAAATGTAAAGAGACGAAGTTCCAGTCGAGTGATGCTGGCGGCGTGAACGTTTCATTCACGGTTTGAAGCCAATCACTTCACTGATGGAACTGCTGACGTCCGACAAGACTTCTTTCTACAACACACTTCCTTTAAAATGTAAAGCATTTGTACCTAAAGGCAGACACACACACACACACACACACACACACACCACTAAATGGTGAAGTGGAGCATGAAGACTCATCTAAGGATGTGTTGGCTTCGCGATCCAGTTTTCAATCACTGCTTGGAATCCTTTTTTCGTTTTGGTCCGAAAAAAAAAAAGAGCTTTCCATCTCATTCCCCATTAAAAAAAAAACGATAGCTTATATCTCTACAGCAGAAATCAATATTTACATATTAATCAAATAATTCAATAATAAAGAATGATAATTTCTAAGAGAGGCACAAGACCAGAAATATGGCGGAGGAGGGGGGAGTTAGTCGATTAAATCGGCTTCAAGTTAGTTAAATGGCTGGTACTTCATTTTACTGATCCCCCCCCCCCCCGCTTCCTAACGGGAGGATGAAAGGCAAAGTCGACTCCGGCGGGATTTGAAGTTAGAACATAAGGAGCCGGAACAAACACTGCCATTCAAAACGATTCTGCCAAGGCTTTTCATTATTATTACCACAAAGGCGACGAGTAACGGAGTAACGGGGGGGGGGGGGGATTAGAAAGAGTTGCGAGGAAGGAGTTTACATAAGAAGCTGAATGAAACGATATATATGATAGCATAGTCATGAGAGAGCTTCAAGACGAGAATTGCTATCGTAAGTCCTTCAGATACAAGAAGAACCTGACAAAATAACAATAATTGAATGTAATGTAGGTACTAGACTAGGAATTTGGAGAGAGGAGGACGGACACAGTCGATTAAATCGACCCCTACAACTTGAATAGCAGTGTATTTTATCGATCGCACGATGATATAAGGCAGAGTCGAACGCGACTCAGCAGGGTTTGAACTCAGACCGTAAAGAGACGGGATAAATATCGAAAGCCATTTTATCGGAGCTCTAACGTTTCTAGCCAACGGGCACTTGTTACCGATACTCCGGCAGAATTTTGACCTTTTTTTTCTTCTTTTTTTAGCACGAATGAGAAAAAAAAATTTAAACAATCACTATTCCATTGGGAGTGCTACGGTAACAATCCGCAAATAGTGCACAGCACCTCTGCATTGAAAATAAAGTACTTCAATGAAAAGAATGACCTCAGCAGGCAGCTGGAGACGAACGAAACTTGACCGAGATGATATAAGAAAATACAAACAACATAACTTGGCAGGATGCATTCCGGTGAGAGAGGGGGTCTTTTTGATTGCTTGTTTATTTAGGTACAGACGTAATCCAAATATATTTAACATTCATGAATAACATCACCCACTCTCATACTTGCAATTTATACGAAACGCGAGTACCGTAAAGTTTGGTGCGTGCCTGTATATATATATATATCCCTGTGACACATATCTCGCTCTCTCTCACACAAACACGCACATATACAACAAAATACAGGTATATCAATTTGTAAACAATTCAAGAAAGAAAAATAAAACTCCTTGGCAGGAAGCGAACCACATAAATCTCACTGGATTGTCTGCGCACACAAACACAGATGTTTATTATTTATTATGGCGGGGAGCTGGCAGAATAGTTAAAGCGTCGGGTAAGTGCCTGGCGGTTTTTCTTCCGGTTCTTCACGTTCTGAATTGTAATCCCGCCGAGATCAATTTTGCCTTTAATACCTCGAGGATCGATAAAACAACACACCAGTGAAGTAATGATACCGACTTACCCCTCCCCTTCAAAATCACTGCCTTGTGTCAAAATTCCTAAGAATATATTATTGTTATTATAATTATTATGGCGATGAGCTGACAGAATCGTTAGAGATTCAATTAAAAATAAAATGCTTTGCGGTATTTTGTCCCGGCCCTTGGCGGTTTGGGTTCAAATCCTGCCTCTCAACCTTTCGGGGTGTCGATAAAATAAAGTTCCAGTCAAGTACTGAGATCAACTAACTACCCCGTCCCCCCTCAAAATTGCTGGCATTGTGCCTCAATCGGAAGTACAAGTAGTATTAGTAGTGGTAACTAAAGTGTATGTGCACGCGAGCGAGTAAAGTATGCATTTGTGAACAATTGAAGAGAAAAACAAAATCGAAGAGAGGCACTAAACCACGCTCATTCTTGCTTCTACAGTTTTTAATATATTCAAAAGTCGCAAAGTTATACAATCTTAAATATACAAGCAATGTGTATAACATAGCGCTCGTTTCTAACAAAATCAATGCTTAAAATGGTTTACTTATAGATTTGTTTCCGCTGATTTCTTCAAACTAGTCACTTTACATTCTTACATAAAAGAACACTGCATGCATATTAACAGCATTTTAACTGCAGTAATTTAATGAGTTTAAACGCACGCATTAGTGAACAAGCAGACTAACTGGGTGTCTTCTTTTAAAGAAATATTATTTTAAAGGAAATTAACTGAAAGTAAAAAGAATCGTGATTATGAAGAGTGCAGACCAGTGTCACTGATCCATCAATAGGAGTGTATATAGACTTGGTTCATTCTTCTCGTTTGAATTGCCGTAGTTAAAAATATCAATTTATACCTGCTTTATAAACAAGGTTGGGATAGAACTTCCTAGTCTTATCTGTATAAGCCTCATCTTTTATCCTTAAACTTGTTGTCCGCTTTCAGATTAAACTCTTGGACAAGAATATATATGTGAAACTATATATATATATATATATATATATATATATATATATATATATATATATATATACGTGTGTGTATACAAGCTCTCCAAATAAAGATTACAATTGTGGGACGAAACGTGAAATCGTAGAGATAGTACATATATAAATAACATATTAAAAAATTTATAGGGTCTAAACCGATATATATATATATATATATATATATATATATATAATCATATATGTATATATATATATATACACACACACAGAGTATATATACATATGAAACTAGAGGAATGTTCATAAACGATGGTTTGACACCATTAATACAAAGCTCTATTTACAAAGTTCGAGAGAATTTCTTATATGTATACGTATACGAGTGAATAGGTTCAAAGAGATGCGGCAAGTCTGTTAAATTAAAAGCATAAAATACTTACTTCTGTATAAAAATTACTAAAAGCTTCTTCAACGTTGTCTGACGAAGTCGATTCCGCCATTTTGGTATGAGTTACTCTCCTGAAATGAGAGACAGATAGGAATAAAGAGAGAGGGAGAAGAAGAAGATAGATAGACAGAGAGAGAGAGAAACATACAGACAGAGAGAGACAGACAGTCAGAGTGGTAGATAGACAGACGGAGAGAGAATGAGAGACCGATAGAGAGAGAAAGAGGGAGAGAGAGAGCGATCGGAAAGGAGATTGGATGAAAAAAAAATAAGGGGAGAAGTAAATAAATCAGGGGAGATAATGCAGAACTGAAAGTAGACTAGATTTTATAATATTTAATTTTTTTGTACTTTCGTTTTAAGGTAAATTTCTCCACCACCACCGGCCACCATCCTCCTGTTTCTTTTGCATACATCATCTATGCTGTCCTAGAATTGATTGATTTTATAAATTTAGATGTTTACCATTATGTCGGAATAACGTTTTTGTTTTCTTTTATTTTCAGTTAGATTGATCTTTCTTACAACTTCTTTCTCAACTATAAAGATGAAAAGAGTGGAACCTGCTTGTCAGCCAGGCAAATTACAGCAGTGAAAATCCTGCCAATAAGCACAACAGAAAGAAATGGACATATATGACCTCATGACCATGTACTCAGTAACCTGGTCCAGTAACCTCATAACCTTTGCCAAATCTGTCATACTTTCCTGTAATATTTAATAAAGAATTTCAACTCAAAAATATTAATATATTTATTGAATATATGAACATATAGATATATTCAACAGTTAATCAAACACAGATGTTTAGCAAAATATAAACTTAATCTTGATCGTTTTCCATTATCATTATTATTGTTGTTGTTGTTGTTATTGTTACTGAGCCTGTAAGCTGACAGAATTGTTAGCACACTGGGGAAATGCTTAGAGGCATTTTGTCAGTCTTTACATTCTGAGTTCAAATTCTGCCAACGTCAACTTTGCCCTTCATTCTTTTGGGGTCAATAAAATAAGTACCAGTTGAACACTGGGGCTGATGTTACTCACTCCCCTGAAATTGCAGGCTTTGTGGCAAAATTTGAAAATATTATTATTATTATTATTATTATTATTATTATAATTATTATTATTGAGTGAGAGAGCAGTGCATGCCATCAAAGTTACACTGGGATAAAATATACGAAGCCCATTATACCCATCATGACCACCCGTCTGATAAGGGTACACCAGGCACATGCATCACAACCATATGTGTGCAACATGGTGATCTCATATCAAGATAAACAGCGCATGACCCCGCAGGTGGGGTCCAGTTAGAATTTCTTCAGATCGAGTAGCCCATCCCGCTCAAAAGGTCTCTGAATAAGGGTTGTTTAAGGATGTTGAATGGAACACCCATGTTTCCAAAGGTGAATTATTCAAACCCCAAAGAATTCCTCTCAACACATGGCTATGATGCTCCCCCACTACTTCTGCTCATGATCAGAGATGCACATATTGTCAGCCACCAATGGACATGCTGAAATGGTCATGGTCAAGCAAATAACAAGCAAATCTGTGGTATTGAGTAGAATATTTGCTGCAGCCCACCTTTTATACCAAGACAAAACAATGTACGTAATAAAACTTCCAATCACTTAAGATCAGAAGCCACGAGGGCCACTGCCTGGTACTGCATCAGGGCTATCATTATTATTATTATTATTATTATTATTATTATTATTATTATTGAGAGAGAGTAGTGCATGCCATCAAAAGGACACTGGGGTAAAATATATGAAACCCAGTATACCGATCGTGACTATCTGTCTGATAAGGGTACACCAGGCACATGCATCACAACCATATGTGCGTGACATGGTGATCTCATTTCAAGATAAATGGTACATGACCTCGCAGGTGGGGCCCTGTTAGAATTTTCTTCAGGTTGAGTAGCCCATCCCACTGAAAAGGTCTCTGAATAAGGGTTGTTTAAGGATGTTGAATGAAACAACCATGTGTGTGTGCGTGTGTGCGTGTGTGTCAGCAGGCAGGTGTTCCTGAAGGCTGGCTCAGGCTTCCATTCAACACATAAAGCCAACCAAGCAAAGACAAAAGTTTTAGTCAGCAGAAAGAACAAGAACAAGAACAAGGAACTCTCCCTCACTCTTTTTCTCTCTCTCTCTTTCTCTCTCTCTCTCTCTCTCTCTCTCTCTCTCTCTCTCGCTCTCTCTAACTCTTTCTCTCTTTCTCCTTCACTCTCTCTCTCTCTCTCTCTCACTCTTTCTCTCTCTCTCATTCTCTCAATCTCACTCTCTCTCACACTCATTCTCACTCTCTCTCACACTCTCTTTCTCTTTTTCTCCCTCACTCTCCCCCCACTCTCTCTCTAACTCTCACTTTCTAAACTAAAGCCTAAGTAAGTAGGAAGGCTGTCAAATCACAACCTCTTTCAGATTGATGGCCCTGCTTGATCTGTAGAAAAGGCGTAGGTAGAAACTCCATACCATGTACCCAATGTAAGTTATGGACACATAAAAGGTGCAGCAATATCAAAGGAAGGTTAACCAGGAAGATAGTTTTTGTGTGTGGTAAATGCACTGGGGCAATAAACACTGAAGATGTACAGAAAACAGATTCCATCACATGCCAGGGGAAAAAACTAGAAGTAGTTAATAGCTTCTGCTACCTGGGTGATGAAGCCTGTAGTGGGGGTGGTTGCTCTGAGAGTGTAGCAACTAGAGTAAGAATAGCCTGGGCAAAGTTCAGGGAGCTCCTACCTCTGCTGGCAACTAAGGGCCTTTCTCTCAGAGTGAAAGGTAGACTGTATGATGCATGTGTATGAAGTGCTATGCTACACGACAGTGAAACATGGGCCATGAATCCTGAGGACATGCGTAGGCTTAAAAGAAATGAAGCTAGAATGATCCGCTGGATGTGTAATGTCAGTGTGTATACACGACAGAGTATAAGCGCCCTGAGAGAAAAGCTGTGCATAAGAAGCATCCAATGTGGTGTGCAAGGGAGGCAACTGTGCTGGTATGGTCATGTGTTACGTATGAATGAAGACAGCTGTGTGAGGAAGTGCCACTCCCTAACTGTAGAAGAGGTAGACCCAGGAAGACATGGGATGAGGTGGTGAAGCATGACCTTCGAACACTGGGCCTCACAGAGGCAATAACAGGAGACCGGGACCTTTGGAGATATGCTGTGATTGAGAAGTCCCAGCAATTAAAGTGAGATCGCAGCCACACATGTCCAGCCCTGTTAAGAATACCCTTGATGCGTCGGGCGATATGATATGCTTGAGAAGACCTATTGAGTCAAGTAAAACCAATATTGTAGCTGGCCCTGACTGGCCACTGTGCTGGTGGCACATAAAAAGCACCATCCGAATGTAGTCAATGCCAGGTCTGCCCGACTGGCTCCCATGCCGGTGACATGTAAAAAGCACCAACCAAACATGGCTGATACCAGTACCCCCAGACTGGCTCCCATGCTGGTGGCACGTAAAAAGCACCATCCAAGCATGGTCGATGCTAGGTCTGCCTGACTGGACTGTGCCGGTGGTGAGTAAAAAGCACCCACTACACTCTCAGAGTGGTTGGCGTTAGGAAGGGCATCTAGCTGTAGAAGCATTGCCAGATCAGATTGTGTGATACCTGTGTATGAAAAGTTATGCTACATGGCATTGAAACATAGGCTGTGACTACTGAGGATATGTGAAGGCTTGAAGGAAATGAAGCCAGTATGCTCCACTGGATGGGTAATGTCAGTGTGTATATATGAGTGTAAGTGGCTTGAGAGAAAAACTGGGTATATGAGGCAGACATCAGATGTAGCATGCAAGAGAGAAGTCTGTGCTGGTATGGCCATGTAAGGCATATGAATGAAGACTGTTGCATCTAGAAGTGCTGATCTCAAATAGTAGAGGGAACATGTGTAATGGATAGACCCAGAAAAACATAGGATGAAGTGGTGGAATAGGATCTACAGATGTTGGGACTCACAGACTGGATGACTGGGGACTGAGACTCCTGTGCTTGAAAAGGCACATCCAGCTAAGTAAAATCTTGGTTGTCCCTGCGTACAGCCTGTCCCCTGTATCCCTCTCCAGCTGAGCATTCCTAGCCTTGCGGGCTCGTGGGTGCTGGAGCCATGTTAAAAGCACGCAACCTGGTGCCACATAAACACATCCATGCTGGTCCTGCATAAAAGCACCCAGTACACTCTGTAAAGTGGTTGGTATTAGGAAGGGCATCCAGCTGTAGAAACAATTGCCAAAACAAACATGGGGCCTGGGCTGTTCTTCAGCTGACCAGCTGCTGTCAGACCACCCAACCCATGCCATCATGGGAAATGGATGTTGAATGATGATGATTACGATGATGATGACGATAACAATGATGATGATGATGATGATGATGACATATGCATATCTCTGTTATGTGCACATGTGTGAGTCTGTGTATGTGTGTGTGTGTGTGTGTGTACGTGGTTGACTGTGACCAAAGTTGTCTCTGTTTGTGAGTAAGTATGTACGCACGTCAGTATGTCTGTATGTCTGTCTGTCTGTATGTATGTATGTATGTATGTATGTATGTATGGATGGATGGATGTATGTATGTGCATATGTGGATATGTATATATACACTCACAAATATACATACATGCTCACAAATATACATATATACATTATGTATATATATTCATACACACATATACATACACACACACACACACATATGTATATATATATATATATATATATATATATATATATATATATATATACTGAGAGAGAGAGAGAGAGAGAGAGAGATAGATGGATGGATATACAGAGATACAGATATATATATATATATACATGCATATATAGGTGTGGGGGTTCTGTGTGTGTGTGTGTGTGTGTGTGTGTGTATATATATATATATATATATATATGTATATGTATACAGACATACATATATAACCACCCATATATACAAATACATACACAACTACACAAACACCAGCATACAGCACACACACACATGCAAACACACACACACATGCAAACACACACACACGCACACATATGCACATGCACACACAGATGGATTGTGATTCATATACCACCAGAACAGTACAAAACAGAATATAGTCTTAAAAAGTAAAAAAAAAAAAGAAAGAAAGAAAGAAAAGAAAAAAGAGAAAGAACCATTGAAGCCAAGTCAGAAACACTAATATTGATTATTTTCCTGACAAGAGAAAATATAAAGAATAAGAACACACCCAACCCCCGACCTTCCCCACACAACCCACCCACTACCAACCACTCACCAATAATTATTGGAGTCTAAACCCAACAATTACCAGATTATAAAGAGGTTTTGAGCTTAAAAATAACCAGTTCTCAAAATCACTACAGATATGATTAGAAACAAAATTTCCTCCCATCTATAGAAAAAAAAAATAATAATAAAATAAAATAAAGTTATAAAAATATAAAAGAAAAGGTTGGCAGCAGCTTCTTTCTCCTGCTTATTTCTGTCTTTTATATAATATTTTGAAGTTAAACAAGAACAAAAAGACTTTTGTAAAAGGGAAAATCTTATGGAAAGAGAACTCTGTTTCGCTTTTGTTACAATATTCTTGTCTCAAGTAGAAGGGGATTGATTTAATTGACTATTCTTGCCCTAAAACGCGTAATCTTCTGTATTATAGTTTTGTTTGTTTTTTCTCTTTTATGTCTTAGTCAAGAGAGAAGAGTAGCGCCCATGACTTTTTACTCGGCTGCGAGGCTTATGGTAGAGAAGGAGGGAAGGAAGGAAGGAAGGCTATCTTCAACTGAAGGACTGAAGCCAAGTGTTTGCAATGGAGTGAATTCTGGTAGTGGAGGGGAAATGGCCCAGTAGTTAGGGCAGCGGACTCGCGGTCATAGGATCGTGGTTTCGATTCCCAGACCAAGCGTTGTGAGTGTTTATTGAGCGAAAACACCTAAAGCTCCACGAGACTCCGGCAGGGGATGGTGGCGAACCCTGCTGTACTCTTTCACCACAACTTTCTCTCACTCTTACTTCCTGTTTCTGTTGTGCCTGTAATTCAAAGGGTCAGCCTTGTCACACTCTGTGTCACGCTGAATATCCCTGAGAACTACGTTAAGGGTACACGTGTCTGTGGAGTGCTCAGTCACTTGCACGTTAATTTCACGAGCAGGCTGTTCCGTTGATCGGATCAACTGGAACCCTCGACGTCGTAAGCGATGGAGTGCCAACAACAACAACAACGAATTCTGGTAACTGACACTCAGTCGGATATGATCAGAAGTGCCCCAGTTAATCCGATCAATGGAATAGTCTGCTTGTAGAATTAACGTGCAAGTGGCTGAGTACTCCACAGACATGCATACTCTTGAAATACATGTGCAACTACTCCTTGTCAGCTGAATGGACTGGAGTAAAGTGAAATAAAGTGTCTTGCTCAAGGACACAATACACTGCTGAGTACTCCATAGATATGCATACTCTTGAAATACATGTGCAACTACTCTTTGCCAGCTGAATGAACAGGAGAAAATTGAAATGAAGTGTCTTGCTCAAGGGCACAATACACTGCTGAGTGTCAAATTCATGACCTTACAATCGTAAACTGAAATACCCTGAATTCTGCAAAAGGTACCCAGGGACAATGTGTTAGTATTAAAAGAAGGTGATGGCTTTAAGTCTTTTACCCATGAAGACTACAGGTGTTTGAGGATTGTGGCTGTATAAGACGTGAAGGATGGATAGGGGTTGAAGACTTTCATCAACCAAAGGACCTAGGATGGCTGCTCACAATCTAATAGACTCTGCTAAAGATATCTAAGGACTCTCTTTTCTCTTTTACTGGTTTCAGTCATTTGACTGTGGCCATGCTGGAGCACCGCCTTTAGTCGAGCAAGTCGACCCCCAGAACTTATTCTTTGTAAGCCTAGTACTTATTCCATCAGGCTCTTTTTGCTGAACCACTAAGTTACGGGGACGTAAACACACCAGCATCGGTTGTCAAGCGATGTTGGGGGGGACAAACACAGACACACAAACACACATACATATACATATATATACATATATACGACGGGCTTCTTTCAGTTTCCGTCTACCAAATCCACTCACAAGGCTTTGGTCGGCCCGAGGCTATAGTAGAAGACGCTTGCCCAAGGTGTCACGCAGTGGGACGGAACCCGGGACCATGTGGTTGTTAAGCAAGCTACTTACCACACAGCCACTCCTGCGACTATATAATGGGTTTCAGACAAGCAGCAGTAAATTTCTTACTACACATTTCATCATCATCATCATCATCATCATCGTTTAACGTCTGCTTTCCATGCAGGTATGGGTTGGACGATTTGACTGAGGACTGGTGAACCAGATGGTTGCACCAGGCTCCAATCTGATCTGGCAGAGTTTCTACAGCTGGATGCCCTTCCTAATGCCAACTACTCTGAGAGTGTAGTGGGTGCTTTTATGTGCCACCAGCACGAGGGCCAGTCAGGCGGTACTGGCAACGGCCAGGCTCAAATGGCGTTTTTTATGTGCCACCTGCACAGGAGCCAGTTCAGCAGTACTGACAACGACCTCGCTCGAATGATTTTTTTCACGTGCCACCGGCACAAGTGCCAGTAAGGCGACGCTGGTAACGATCACGCTCAAATGGTGCTATTTATGTGCCACTGGCACAGAAGCCAGACAGCTGCTCGCTCGGACGGTGCTGTTAGCACTTCACTGGCATGGGTACCAGTCATTGAATTTGGTTCAATTATGATTTCGATTTCATAACTGAACCAAATTCGATGACTGGCACCGGTGACAGTGGAGCGCTAACAGCACTGTATGTCTTAAATTTTCTAGCTTGTTACCACAGTATGTCACTGCTTACATCACTAAGTGAATACTGACAAACAGATACCTCTGGCCATTTCCTCGCCTCCAACAATCATTCTGTCAAATATTAATGTTGTTACTTCCAAATAAACTAACAAAGTGATACCTAATCTTTTCTACTCTAGGAACAAGGCTCAAAATTTTGGGGGAGGAGGGGGGGGCATTCGATTAGGTTGACTCCAGTACACAACTGGTACTTAATTTATTGACCCAAAAACGATGAAAGGCAAAGTCGACCTCGGTGGAATTTGAACTCTGAATGTAAAGACAGACGATATACTGCTAAGCATTTCACCTGGCATTCTAATGTTTCTTATTTCTTTATTGCCCATAAGGGGCTAAACATAGAGGGGACAAACAAGGACAGATAAAGGGATTAAGTCGATTACATTGACCCCAGTGTATAAACGGGTACTTAATTTATCGACCCCGAAAAGATGAAAGGCAAAATTGACCTCAGTGGAATTTGAACTTAGTACGTAATGGCAGACAAGATACTGCTAAGTATTTTACCCAGCGTGCTAACGATTCTGACAGCTCCCTGCCCTATGATGTCTAAAGATATTCCTTTCTACTCTAGGCACAAAGCCCTAAATTTCTGGGGAGGTGGCCAGTTGATTAGATCGATCCCAGTACATGACTGGTACTTAATTTATTGACCCCGAAAGGATGAAAGACAAAGTCAACCTTGGTGGTATTTGAACTCTGAATGTAAACGCAGACGAAATACTGCTAAACATTTCTGCCAGCTTGCCTCCCTCAAAGTGATACCTAATGATCACTGTTCAGCCTCACGTAACATCACCATTTACACAGAATTAATCAGAAACCATTTTTATTATAATTTTTATTTGAAGAATAAATAAAATCATTGAAAAATACAAATTTCTGACTGACAGTCAATATGGATTTAGAACGACCGGATCAACCTCTTTTGATGCTTAGTGAATTAATTAAAGAAATTATTAATTGTATAGACAAAAATAAAATGTATTCAGTGTGAGTATTTATAGATATTATTGATCAGAATAGATCATTCAATAAATTGGACAAGTATTTTATTAGAAAGGGTTGATCTTGATTAGTTGAAAAGCTATTAAAACACAGGCAACCAGCATTAATACCAGGGTTACTGGCACCCAATGCATGTTCAATTTTGGCACATTTACAAGTATTTCTATATATTATTATTTTGTTTGAATTTTCTCAGGGAGTGAAAATTGCAAAAATTGTAATAAAGTGTTTTATTGCAATACAGGGTATTTGAGCTAAATTTGACACAGTTTGTAATGACTTATTCACTATTCACTTCCTGTCCATATTCTATGCAGTTTTGGTTATTTTTTCTGACACACGTTGTAGTGCACCTGAGCACTGTACACAATAAGTTCATTATATTATTATCATTATTATTATTATTATTATGATTGAGTGAGAGAGCAGTGCATGCCATCAAAGTGACACTGAGGTAAAATATATGAAGCCCATTATACCCATCATGACTACCTGTCTGATAAGGGTACACCAGGCACATGCATCACAACCATATGTGCGCAACATGGTGATCTCATATCAAGATAAACAGCACATGACCTCACAGGTGGGGCCCTGTTAGAATTTTCTTCAGGTCGAGTAGCCCATCCCGCTTAAAAGGTCCCTGAATAAAGTTTGTTTAAAGATGTTGAGCAAAACACCCATGTTTCCAAAGGTGAATTATTCAAACCCCAAATAATTCCTCTCAACGCATGGCTATGATGCTTCCCCACTACTTCTGCTCATGATCAGAGATGCACATATTGTCAGCCACTAAGAGACATGCTCAACTGGTTAAGGTCAAACAACTGACAAGCAAATCTGTGGTATTAAGCAGAATATTTCCTGTTGGCCATCTTTTATACCAAGACAAAACAATGTACATGATAACACTTCCAATCAATTAAGATCAGAAGCCATGACAGCCACTGCCTGGTACTGCATCCAGGCATTTATTATTATTATTATTATTATTATTTTCTCTTTATCACAGGTTTTGTTGGAGCTCCTGAAGTCTTTCATGCATAGCTGGCTTACTACCTTCAGCCTATGGTACCATGCTATTCATTCTTTTCAGCTACCTAATACTTTCCTGATTATTCTGGCCATGCCAAGGAGGCAAACCTTTTGTAACAGTTCTACTGGGCACTCTATTCCAATTTCCTTTACATTCTTGTTGATGCCTTCTGATACTGACCCCAAGGACCCAACAATAATTGGCACTCTTTTCACCTTTTTCATTTTCTATAGCCAGGCTATTTCGTATTTAAGAGTGCTGTATTTAACTACTTTTTCACTTTTTTTCTTGACTACCCGTGGGTTAAAGGGGCATGCAACATCAACTAAATAGCATATGTGGTGCACCTTGTCCACCAACACTAGGTCTGGTCTGGTCTGTTATGCTCTAGCACCTGATCTGTTTGGGTTGGGAAATCCCAGAGGATTTTGCTAGTGCCTGACTCTGCCACTCTCTGCAGTTTGTGCTCATACCACATCTTGCCTCTCTCTTACCCCACAATTTCCAATGTAGCACTCTCACTACCTGGTTGTGTTGCCACAATTTGTAGTGATTTTGGGCAAGTGTAGGGCATTTGTTAATGATATGGGCAATGGTTTCTAAGAAAACACAATATCCCAACCAAAAATATAAGTATTTTAAAAAAATGTTTTAATATTAACTAGATTATGGTTGGGTGATAACAGCTTACTCAAAGTAGTTGCCCTCAGCTTCCACCATGACCTCAAGATGGCTTTGGAACCTGACACATGCATTCCTTGCTGTGTCCCTGGGAAGATCTTTGAACACCTCCTTAAACTTGGTCACCAGCTTGGCCTTGGTATTGCAGGTAGAGTGATTGATGTCTTTTGCAACCATGCTCCACACACAGTAATCAATGTGTTATATCGCAATACTACACAGTGGCTGTGTGAGCTGCAAATCCTCCACTGTTATGTCTCAAGCTACTGCTATCTAGCACCTTCAGATGATCTCTACTCAACCGCTACACAACTGCTACTTAACACTCCTACCACAGCCAGATTACCTCTATTTATATGTCTTGGGAGATCCTAGTTCTTCGCCTGGGGGCGTCGACACAACACAATGGGTTTTTCAATCAAGGGAATTAGGAATCCAGAAACTGGGGCGAAGTTGAAATTCTCCAACCACCACTTCCGACTATTTCCAGAGGTACGGCAAGGAGCCAAATCTTGCTGCTACACATATGGCCCCCTAGTGGCAAGCTTCTTCAGCCAGGGATTGACTACAGTCTCCAGCAGCTTCATATGACCTAAATCCCTGTTCAGAAATGTGGGGATGAATTCTAGCATGCATGCGCAGTGAGAGCGTCTGTCACATTCATTTCCTGTTGGTCAGAGCTTTGTTGTCAGCATTACAGTTGCATACCATGCCTTACAACCTTTCCAACATTCACAGAGCATTGATCAGTAGCAGTCATGATGTCAGCATTTTCATACCTGGCAAGAATCATCATGATACAGGTAAATCTTTCCCAATATTGATATATATATATATATATATATATATATATATATATATATATATATATATATATATATATATATGTATACATACATACATACATATATGTATATACAGGAGCACTCCGTCGGTTATGACAATGAGGGTCCCAGCTGATGTGATCAACGGAACAGCTTGCTCATGAAACTAACATGCAAGTAGCTGAGTGCTCCACAGACATGTGTACCCCTAACGTAGTTCTCAGGGAGACTCAGCGTGACACAGAATGTGACAAGGCTGGCCCTTTGAAATACAGGTACTGCTCATTTTTGCCAGCTGAGTGGACTGGAGCAATGTGAAAAATAACGTGTCTTGCTCAAGGACACAACGCATCGCCGGGAATTAAACTCACGACCTTACGATTGTGAGCCGAATGCCCTACCCACTAAACCACCTGCCTTCACATGTATATATATGGTTGTGTGGTGTGTGGTAAGAAGTTTGCTTCCCAACCACATAGTTCTGGGTTCAGTCCAATTGCACGGTACCTTGGGCAAGTGTCTTCTACTTGGGCCAACAAAAACCTTGAGTGAATTAGCTAGATGGAAATTGAAAAATGTCCATCATCCTCATCATTGTTTAATGTCTGCTTTCCATGCTGGCATGGGTTGGACAGTCAGTTTGACTGAGGACTGGTAAGCCAGGAGGCTGCACCAGGCTCCAATCTGATTTGGTAAAGTTTTTACAGCTGGATGCTTTTCTTAATGCCAACCACTCCGAGAGTGTAGTGGGAGCTTTTTACGTGCCACCAGCAAGGGTGCCAATCAGGCGGCACTGGCATCGGTCATGCTCAAATGGTGCTTTTTATGTGCCACCGGCATGGGTGCCAGCCGGGTGACACTGGCATCGCCCATACTCGAATGGTGCTTTATACGTTCCACTAGCATGGGTGCCAGTCAGGCAGCACTGGCATCGGCCATGACTACAATTTCACTCGGTTTGACTGCGATTTCACATATATGTACACACACACACACACATATCTGTGTGTCTTTGTGCCTGTGCTTGTTCCCCATCATCACTTGACAACCAGTGTTGGTGTGTTTACGTCCCCATAACTTAGCAGTTCAGGAAAAGAGACCAATAGAATAAGTACTAGGGTTTAAAGAAAAAAAAATGTATTGGGGTCAATTCATTCAATTAAAATCCTTCAAGGTGGTGCCCCAGCATGGCCACAGTCTAATGAGTGAAACAAATAAAAGATAAAAGGGAAAAAAAATAGACACCAAAATAAGCAAACAGAAAACTTGATTTCAAAAAATTTTTACTTTATTTTCTAGATTTTCAACTTGTTAACAATAGAAGCAGAACATAACCAAAACAATTTTTTATCACACATCACTTTTTTTTACCAACTAAAATTACAATAGTTAAAATTATCAGAAAGTGAATACACATACACACACACACACAGCCTTGTATTCTTCTTGTAGCCAATGCAGCCTGAAGGCTGTGGGCATATATGTACATGTATGAATACACATATATAAATGTGTATATATATATACAATATATTATATATATATATATATATATATACACACACACATAGATATATATATGTATACATAGACATACACAAATATATATATATGTCTATGTATATATACATACAACATATATATATATATATAGTTGAAATTTATAGAAAAACAAAAGACGAAGACAGGTGTATGAATATATACACATATATATATATACAAATGAATATGCATATATATATATATATATATATATATATATATATACACATACATATATATATATATACATACATATATATATATATATACACAAATGAATATGCATATATATATATATATATATATATATATATATATATATATATATATACACAAATGAATATGCATATATATATATATATATATACTCACACACACATGAGAACGCTTACAAATATTTGCTATGTTAGCAAAAAGTTTTGTCATAATAGGCACATTGGAGATGAAAAGCTAATACCTAACAGAAGAAAAAAAAAAGTGAAATAAAATATACTACAAAACAATCCTGTTTGATTTTATATATAATTCTGATTTAATATTGCGAGATTTTTGTTTTTATGTGAATATTAAAAAAAGGGGGGGGGTAAAAAATATGAAATTATTTTGAAACTTATTAAAGAAAAACAAACTGTTATATTGTTCAATATATGGCTCAATAAAAATTAGAACTTAGAATTGGATATTTCAAATGGACTGATTCAACTACATCTTACAACAATAATAATATTGAGCATTTCCATGTGATGTTTGTTTTGCGCATTTCAAAAAAGAAAAACAGTATATATATATATACATCTATATATATATATTTATTTAGTTGTACTTTATTTAACCCGTTTGATACCAACCTATTCAAGATTACTGCTGGTGCTTTGATACAAACTTCCTGTTTTTAAGTGATCTAAATTAAAATCTCCCATCAAATTTTCATGTTAATAATTTATGTACCAATATGTTACAAACACCAGTTTAATAATGACAAAGTTATTTTACTAAACACTTGATTATTTTTTTTAAAATTAATTGAAACACAAAAGTAGTGTATTTCAGTAGAAATATGGTAACAAGTGGGTTAGGTTCAAAATTATAGTGTCCACAAGGTCTGGGTACAAGGAGTAAATAAAAATCATAACATAAACAATTAAATATAAGAAATAATAATTCTTTCACGTATGTGTTGATCCCCGTGTACCCAGACTTTGTGGACACCCTGTACATCTTTTAATGCTTATAAACTTTTGAATTGCATAAACATTTCGTACTGATAGGACAGCAATAACTTTACTCTCAGTAAAATGGGGTCTAATATATTTAACATGATGGACCAAGAAATATTAATTAGATATAATTACATCAGAGATGGAAAGAACGAACGAAGTCTTGTCTTGATGATTCACTCTGATCAAAATAGTCTGCAGATACACCACCACATTTGAAATTTATTACAATCCAGCAAGTGTTATATAGCTTTACATTTATTTTTCACTCTTGCTAGTATGTTTGGTCGGAGCAATCCCTACCATTTGTGATATATGATGAGTACACTTGTTAAACGTGGCAGCAACATCGAAAGTAAACTGCACACTCTCTCGCTTATCTACTGGCGGTCAAGCAGAGTTATCTACCTTGATTTGGTGTACAAAGTCACATTCGAACACATGTCTAAGTTGTCAGCAGCCCAGTATTAAACCTCACAGCCATTGTACTCTGTGTATGTGTGTGTGTGTTATGCGTGCGTGTATGTGTGTGCTGCATTTTTCCAGGTTTAAAACAGAAAAAAAAAAACAATCTGAGCTGGTATATAAATACCTATAAAATTAGTTGTAGATTTCATATACATACATACATACATATAATTTATATATATATCTTATTTCTATATCATATAAATATACTTTATATCATGTATATATATATATATATATATATATATATATATATATATAAAGTGTAGTATATTGCCACTTAAGTGTGGCTGACCCCTAGGGGTGGATGTTACTGTTGCTTTTAGTAACATCCACCCCTAGGGGTCAGCCACACTTAAGTGGCAATATACTACACTTTATCGTGCAGTTACTGTTAATACTTCATTTAGAGAATTAACATTGCTATATATATATAGTTTTAGGGAAAAGAACCAAGGTTCATGAACTCATCGATGAAAATCCACTATCACATATAGAAAAATTAATAAGTAAAAGCAATTTTAATTTTTAATAAATTGAATTTAATTGAGTTTTTACCTGTAAATTTGGATTTTTATCCCTAATAACATTATATATATATATGTATATATGTATGTATGTATATTATACACACACAAGCACATACATACACACACATACTGACATACAAATACACAAACACACACATAAAATATACACATCAAGATAATTAACTAAAAATATTTAATTGGTAAGACAAAATATTAGAATATTTGTGACAATTAAAAATTACAGTTCATTTCTTTTGAAACTTATTTCTTAAAAAAAAAAAAGAAACATTACAATTAATTGAAAAATCATATTTTAAATATTACTATTATAACCAAGAAAAAATATTCATTTGATTAATCAATGTATAGAAAAAAAAATAGATACTGATTGAAATTTTCAATGAATACAAAATGAATATTGATTTCTAATTTCGGCACAAAGCCAGCAGTTTTGAGAGAAGAGGTGGTTAATCAATACTATCAATCCAGTATTTGACTGGTACTTTATTTTATCAACCCCTGAAAGGATGAAAGGCAAAGTTAACCTTGGCAGGATTTGAACTCAGAATGTAAAAAGCCAGAAAAAAAAAAAAAACCCCACTTGCAAAGCATTTTTTCTGGCAATTTAACAATTCAGCCAAAATTATAATAATAATAATAATAATAATAATAAGTGGGGCTAAGGTACAAATATACAAGGCCCGATATGCCCATCACGATAAGACACCAGATAGGTAGATGCATGTGCCTTGCGTACCCTTATCAGATGTGTAGGCATGATGGGTATATAGGGATTTGTATATTTGTACCCTAGAGTCACCTTTATGTCGTGCGTTGCTCTCTCACTCAATAATAACAATAATAATACTAACCCTTTCTACAAATGGCACAAGGCCTGAAATTTCGGGGGAGGGGACTAGTTGATTAAATCAACTTCGGTGTTTCACTGGTACTTTGGTTATCGACCCCCAAAAGGATGAAAGGCAAAGTTGACCTCAGCAGAATTTGAATTCAGAACATGCTAACGATTCTGCCCATTCACCACCTTAATAATAATAATAATAATAATAATAATAATAATCCTTTCTACTGGAAGCTCAAGGCCTCGAATTTGGGGGAAGGGATTAAGTCGATTAGATCGACACCAGTGCGTAACTGGTACTAATTTTATCGAGCCACAAAAGGATGACATATTTAGAAATATCTATGCAGTATGGAAAACAGCATTACATCAATCTTGAAAATTTTTCTCATTCTGGCAAATACAGGAGACAACTCTGGACATGTTTTGATCTTATTAGACCTCCTCAGTAAAGCTATGCATACACTTCCAAATACTTATTCTTTCCTACTCTAGGCACACGGCCCGAAATTTTGGGGGAGAGGGCCCAGTCAATTAGATCAACCCCAGTATGCAACTGGTACTTAATTTATCAACCCCGAAAAGATGAAAGGCAAAGTCAACCTCAGTGGAATTTGAACTCGGAACGTACAGGCAGACGAAATACCGCCAAGCATTTCGCCCGGCATGCTAACAATTCTACTAGCTCACCACCTTAATAATAATAATAGTAGTAGTAATAACTTGTTTCTACTATAGGCACAGGGCCTGAAATTTTGGAGGAGAGTGCTAGATAATTATATTAACCCCACTGCTCAACTTGTATTTATTTTATTGATCCTCAAAAAAGGACGATAGGCAAAGCTGGATTTGAAATCAGAACTTGGGGGAAATGCAGTTAAGCATTTCGTCTAACGCTTTAACAATTCTGCCAGCTAATTACCAGAATAACTAATAATAATAATCGTTTCTACCATAAACACAAGGCTTGAAATTAATGAGGGAAGGGACTAGTCGATTCCACTGACTCCCAGTATTTGACTGGAACCTAATTTATTGCCCCCACTAAAGGATGAAAGACAAAGTTGACCTCGGCAGAATTATATAATAAGGGTTTCAAATTTTGGCACCAGGCCAGCAATTTGGGGGGAGAGGGTAAGTTGATTACATCGACCTGAGTGCTCAACTGGTACTTTATTTTATCAACCCTGAAAGGATGAAAGGCAAAGTCAACCTCGGCAGCATTTGAACTCATGGTGTAAAGACATGAAATGCTGTTAAACATGTGTCCAGTGTGCTAACGATTCGGCTAGCTCACCGCCTTAATAATAATAATAATAATCCTTTCTACTATATAGGCACAAGGCCTAAAAAATTTTTTTTTTGTAGGAGGAGCTAGTTGATTACACCAGCCCCAGTATTTCATTGGTAGTTAATTTATCGACCCCGAAAGGATGAAAGGCAAAGTCGACCTTGGCAGAACTTGAACTCAGAACATAGCAATGGGCAAAATATTTTTAGGCATTTCATCCAGCATGCTAACGACTCTGCCAGCTTGCCATCTAATTAATATTAATAATAATAATAATAATAATAATAAATTCATTACATATACCTTAATTTATCTAAACTTTAGAAGACACTTATCTCACCTGAAGCATTTATGTTGTTTTCTTACTCAAATGTTGAGGCCGGAGAAAAAGAAAAAAAAGAAAGCTTTCCTTCACTAACAACATACAAAGCTAATGCTTAAAATTCAGAATATATTTGAAAACATGACTTTTCATTCATAAATAATAATTTTTTTTTTCCCAAAGAAAATAGTCCTACAGAAGGGAAAACGAGTAGTACAAGAGACACAACGGAAGTGAGCGCCATGCCCACCCCCTAGCAGTATATAATGGAACATGAATATTATATATCTTCTCTTGAGGCATTGCTTAGTTTAAATGAGTATGAAATCAAAATCAATGGTAAAAATCTATAATCTAACTCCATGACATGCTTAAGACACTGCTGATAGCACCCCATTTGAAAAATAACCAAACCAGCAAAATGATGATAAATATGGTCAATAATTTATATTATCATTTCCGATGCTTTCTTTCTTTAAGTTTTGTTTTTGAGCCTTTTTGAGCATTCACACATAAGAATATACACACAAACACTCACATACAAATTTGAAATTTTTTTCAAAGTCCCATCCCATTTTTTTTTTTTTTTTGACTTTCAACTTAAAGTTGTCTTTCTTGAAATGACTGAGGAAAAAAAATATGAATAGTTTTTCAAAAATTTACTGGAATTGGTTAAATCAATTAAATATAGAATTATCCTAGCAGCAAAATGAATATATTTTAATTTCAATTTTTTAATTTTTTTTTTATCTAATTGGCTTATTAATATAAACAAATTGTTATATCAGCAAGCTGTAAAATAGCCAAGAATAATTTCATGATGGGGTTTCTAAAATAGTGTCATATATAAATATTGTCAAAATTATTCTGGGTCTATTTACATATGAATTCAGATTTATATGTAAAATATTTTGATTGGCTGATTTGCAAACCATCTTCAGACATATCCTAATTTGTTACTTGCACTAGAATGCTGATGTCTCATTAGACACAAAGCATACACACACAAATAAATATATATATATATATATATATATATATATATATATATATATATATATATATATATATATATATCTATATCATTTAATATACACAATTTAGAAAAGAGCTACTAATAGTTTTATGCCGTAGAGGTACACTTTTTTGCATCAACCTTCTTTGTGATTTTCTTCTCATTTTTTCCCCTTATGTTTTTCCATAGACCAGCATCCTGGTTTTTTAAATACATCTAACAATATGCACTGAACCTGAAAGATCTCTTAGAGATACATAGCATGTTATATAAATCAGCCAAATTATTGTATCACAACAGCATGAAACTATTAGCAGCTCTTTTGTAAATTGTATTAAATGATATTTATCTCTCACTGGACGAAGCAGTTTTTCTGTTGATCCTACCTACAATGGAACAGTAAATATGTGTGTGTGTTTGTGTGTAGTCTCTGTTCCACTTTCAGTTACTCTGATATGTCCATCATCTATCATACAGGTACCTTGTTTCTACTTTTCTTGTACTTTTATTTTTTTCAAGGAGAAAAGAGAAAACATCTAAAACTTCCATTTTTCATTCCAGCATGAAACTGATATTCCAACTTTGTATGTTCATTATCTATTTTCTTGTGGTGTACTTTTAAAGATACATTTTTAGATTTTCACCATGTTGACACAGAATAGTGATCTGGTCATTTGTATTACATTGAAAATATATATATATATATATATATATATATATATAATACAAAGAATATATATACATGTATACACACATATATGTACATACTTACATCTACATGTGTATATACATGCATATCAGGGTACAGGACGTTAGAACAATAAACTACAGACAACGGAACGAACACATAGGAAAACGGAAAGCCACTTGGAATATCCCTTCATCAGCTGTCTCTATTCTATCTAGACATTTCGATATATATATATATATATATATATATATATATATATATATATATATATATATATATATATATATATGTATATATATATATATATAATATATTCAGTGTAATACAAATGAACATACACACACACGCATATGTGTGTAGTGATGAAAATTAGTTTCAAATTTTGGGACAAAACCAGCAAGTTTTGGGGGAGGGGCTTAGTCAATTCACATCAACCCTAGTACTCGACTGGAACTTATTTTAACGACTCCAAAAGGATGAAAGGCAAAGTCAACCATGGCAGAGTTTGAACTCAGACTGGAAAGGGTGGACAAAACGCCACTAAGCATTTCACCCAGGGTGCTGACGATTCTGCCAGTTCGCTGCCTTATGTGCAGTGATAATATTAAAGGATGAAAGGTAGTAAAGTTAAGCTGTTGGAGAATTTGAATTGTTTTAAATTAAGGAATGGGACCATATGCATTAATCTTCCTATCAGTTCACACCCCCACCCCATCAGCCATTACACCACTGTGTTAAAATTGTGATAGAAATAGTATATGGTTATGATAAAAATTTTGCAACTTCCATCTCTGCTAGGAATATAAATGAGAGCTACACCCGAAGAAGACTGAAAATACAGCCAATGTAGTTCTGAAAATGAGTAAAAATGGAAATCCTCAATCGTTCACATTTTCAATACACAGAAATATAATCACCATGTATTATTAAATATTATTTTAAACAATATTTTTTCTTTCAACAAATATATAATTGTGGCTGTATATAAATTATTTAATATTCTTTCATGAATTTATTTATGTTCAGTGGAATCAACTTTTTAAAAATAATAATAATAAAAGAAACAAATTTGAAACTGGCTTAATTGAAATGTAATTTTTTTTTTTTTTTACTGTTAATGTAATTAAAAAACAAATTACATCTACAGGCAGCAGCTATAACAAATGCTGCCAGTAACTATGGTGTTAAAAACATTAATTAATGACAACATACTTAAATGATTATTTTTGAAATTGTACTAAACATTTAGCTTATAAATATACTAATGCCAAAATATATTTTAAATAAAATTAAATAAATAAAAACTCAATCAAAGTAAGGGATTTTCATTTTAGAACACATTTTCATTTTACAATAATTGGAATGTTTCTTTTCATGAAAATGTAAAATAAATACTTATGTTTATCATTTGATGCATTCTAAAGCATAATTAAAGGCTATTACTATTTGTAATATATATATATATATATATATATATATATATATATATATATATATATATATATATTTATATATATTTATATATATTTATATATATATATATATATATATATATATATATATATATATATATATATATATATATATATATTTATATATATATATATATTTATATATATATATATTATATATATATAATATATATATATATAAAGTTAGGCAATCAATTTGTTTCTTATTTGGCTAGTGTTTATTTGTTTTTCTTATAAATGTCATTGCAAAATTGGCTCTAAATTTGACAGAAAACTAGATCACTGTTCCAACATTCAATCAAAGAAAAAAAAAATGAAATGAACAAAAATTCATTATACATTTTCTATACAAAATTATTCCCACTCGTTTTCACAAATAACTTAGTTTCTTTGTGCATTTTCCTTCCTTCTTCTCTTGTAATCAGCACTGTTCAGGATGGGGAGATAAATGGCAGTGTATGGAAAATAATCCTGAAAGCGATAACTTTCACTGGAATTTAAATTATTTTCCCTCCCCTCTTCATGTATGCTTTTTCTTTTGAATGTTATCAATTAAAATAAATTGCATTTTTTTTCCAGAATTTTAAACATCCAGCCATTAAACTTGCATGATCAGCAAGCAATATTACCACTTTTATGAGGTAACTTCCCTTCCAAACAAATAATTGTGGCAGTGATGTTTTTGTTAAGAGGAATTCGTTCCTGCTTCCTTTTCATTCACAGCTGGGTTTGTGCAAAGTCCCACAACTCAGTGAAAAATCTGATGAAGCTATGTGAGATCAGTTAAGCTAAATATTTGTTAACACAGTCATTACCCTGTCACATAATTATATCACTCTCCTTTAGGTTCTTCATCTGTGTCTTCGAGAACTGAATCCTGTGGGCAGAAAATAAGTAAATAAGTAAATAAATAAATAAAAACATATGCATGGTCCAAATACTGAACTACTAATCCATCCCCTATTGAAGTTAGTTACTGCAGGAAAAAGGGTTGGTGCACTTTTTCCTGCAGAAGACTGGTCTGAAACCCAAACAACTGAAGAAAGCCACTAAGGAGATAGGCATAACAATCGAAACCAGCTTGAGGTAGCTGTGGTTGATAAGAAACTGCAGGTGGAACCCTTCTGCAGGTGAAGACTAATTCAGTCCTTTGCTGCCTCATTCAGGTGAAGCATATAAGCTAAAGGGCAAAACGCTTGTGTCCCTGAAATCCCTCCTGATTATACGGAAGAGTTTCCAACATTGCAACAGATTCAAAAGAAGAGCCTGCAACATTTCTGAGTAAATCCTACAGTTTCTGTAGGGTACAAAGCATATCTGATGTTTATTAAATAAATCATTTGGTGAAATAAACATTTTCACCAAGCGATTTCAAAATCAAATTATATTACTAAAGATAACATGTACCTCTTGGCATGGTACATAAAATAATTCTGTCATATTCAATTTGCCTGACTCACAGTCAAGTGGTAGAAAATGGGAAGAGCAGTAAATGTGACTTTCAACAATAATTAACAGAATCTATCATCAACATGTGAAAGATACTTATCTATTTTACTGACCCAGGAGGAATGGAAGTCAAAAATAAAATATGATGATGCTGTTAATATAATATTCCAGTTTTGAACATTCTATTGTGTTTTATAATTATAAAATAGTGACTTTTAACATTGGTACTTATAAATATATTTTAGGATAGTACAAGTCAACTAATTTGACTGGTACATATTTTATTGCTCTTTACGGCACCAAAAAATCAAAAACAGAAATCAGTATTTTCTCTCCAAATGTAAAAAGGATATTAATATCACCATCCTTGTTAACCTCTGGATATTTACTATCCCAAGTCCCCAAGGACTCATAGGGTCAGTCACCTGGCTTCCATGGTGATAAGTGACTGAGATTGTTGAGTGGGCTGGGGCAATGTTGGATGAAGTGTTTTACTCGAGAACGCAACATACCACCCAGTATGAGAATTGAAACCATGGTCTTGCAACTGTGAGTGCAACACCCTAACCACATAGCTATGTACCTTGGCAATTCGTATCGATTTCAAATTTTGGCAAGAGGCCAGCAATTTCAAGGAGGGCGATAGTTGATAACATCGACACCACCGCTCCACTGGTTCTTATTTAATAAACCCCAAAAGAGTGAAAGGCAAAGTCGACCTCAGTGAAATTTGAACTCAGAACATAAAGACAGATGAAATGCAGATGAGCATTTTACCTGGTGTGTTAATGATTCTGCCAGCTTAGCACCTTACCTTCACAATCACTATCACATCACATTTAACTGATCTGACACTCTAACACAGTGCTTCACATGCTAATTAAAAAGATGCAGAATAATTGATAGCACAATGTTTAACCCTATCTCACCAATACATTACAAACTATGCTCCTTTATACCCAGTTTAATTGTCTTCAGTCAAACATATATGATTTAGAAGCAATATATAGAATATAGAAATAATTCAAACAAGAAAAAATCTCTGTGGTTATACCTTAGTACTGACTACTATGATATTTCATCATCATCCATCATTTTAAATCCGGGTTTTGACCCTGTTAACAAGGGTGGTTGGATCTACCTCAATGCCATACCAACCGCCCTCACACCATCTCGCCCAGTGTTGGGCATCCTTCCTTCTCAAACCAACCCTCCCAATCTCCTCCTCCACCAGTCCCCTCCACATTTTTCTTGGTCAACCTAGCTGTCGCTGTCCTAAAACTCTAGCATCTTCTTCAGAACATGCTCCTCATCCCTCCCCAACATATGCCCATACCACCACACTCCATTCGCCCTTGTTAGCCGTTCCACTGATTCCTCCAACCCCAGTGTCCCCATCAAGCCGTCAGTCCTCTCCTTATCAAACAGCATCATGATAAAATGATATTTATGAGGTGAAAATGTCAAACATCTTTAAAATATTCCAACAAAGACTAAACATACGTACCCAACCACCTTTCTCCACAATGAATGCTGCACACTTATCCTCAAAGTATCGCAGAGTTAGTTCTTTTATCTGGGAAGCCATTGCACGAAAAGGTCCAACAAGGTTGATAGCTGCCTTGGAAAGGAAGAAGAGAGCTGCCACCTCTTGTAATCCACTCTTGTCTTTAGAGTATGCTTCAAAAGTCTCTTTGAAATTCTGATAGGTAAGTTGTTTAAGTATGTCTATGACAGCTTCACTTGGGAACTGACTCTGCAAAACAATACATTTCACTTTTTATAATTTCTTTTTTTCTTAAAAGTAAATTCTAAATTAAAAATAAACAACATAAAAAGTAAAAAGATATTCAAGTTCTAATGACTAAGCAGTTTAGTATATATTTGTTTCAGTCATTTGACTGCGGCCATGCTGGAGCACCGCCTTTAGTCGAACAAATCAACCCCAGGACTTATTCTTTGTAAGCCTAGTACTTATTCTATCAGCTTCTTTTGCTGAACTGCTAAGTTACAGGGACATAGACATGCCACCATCGATTGTCAAGCGATGGTGGGGGACAAATACAGACACACACACACACCTATATATATATATATATATATATATATATATATATATATATATATATATGGCTTCTTTCAGTTTCCGTCTACCAAATCCACTCACAAGGCTTTGGTCGGTCCGAGGCTATAGTAGAAAACACTTGCCCAAGGTGCTACGCAGTGGGACTTAACCCGGAATCATGTGGCTGGTAAGCAAACTACTTACCACACAGCCACTCCTGCACCTATACAAATACATATAATATCAGCAGAATGACAGTGTATTTCATTATCTTTGCTTCTTTCTTCAATTTTTTCCTTTTATAATTTACAGCTGTAACAACTGGTATGTCAATGAGTAAAATGTAGAATTTATTATGCCTTTATAGCACAACGGACATTTATATAGGCATAGACATTTAATGCATTTCAAAGCTGGACATAAGAAAATAACTTTTGTAGGTTTTCAGCTTCCACTTTCTCATGGTTATATGGCTCAGACGGAATTTGTTGAGACAGATTTTCTACAGCCAGATGCCCTTCCTGTCACTAACCCTCACCAGTTTTCAGTCAGATATTTCCCAGACACATCTACATAGAAAACTGGAAATGAAGGGCACTGTTTGGGTGACAGTAACACTTATTTTACAACTATGACACAATGTCAAAAACAAGGAAACATTAACACACACACACCAGGCTTCTTTTCAGTTTCTGTCAATGAAATTCACTTACAAAACTTTGCTCAGCCCAGAATTATCATACAAGACACTTGCCCAATATATAATACAGTGGGACTGAACCTGAAACCATGTGGTTGGGAAACAAGCTTCTTAACCACAGAGCCATGATGCACACACATATACACACACGTTACACATTCCTTTTATCACTCCTTTGTCTATCATTCCTGCCACTATCACCCAGTCTCTATTGCCCATAACATTATTATTATAACCTCTAACACTCATACTCCCACAGTCATCTCTCTTCTCATTGTATTATGCTACCAATGTGACTAAGGATAGCAGTGAATCTCTAACGTTCGCTACATATTGCATCCAATATCACTAGGGATTCTGTTGAACTTGTTAGATTTTTATTTCCAACAGTCCTCCCTTCCCTTGCCTATCTTGTGGGATATACTTAAACATCCTCATCAGATTTGTATACACCCCATACACTACCTATACTTTCTATACCCTGGCCATTTGGTATCAACATCCATCATCCACTCCCACCATGTATCCATCTCTTACAATCCATCACTCTCTCACCCCTGTCTTCTGGTGTGCTGGTGTCACAATAAAATTGCACCTAGTACATTCAGTTAAGTATAGGGCTGGAAGGACCCCTTTGTTTTGTTAAAAACAACTAAAGCTTTTCTAATGCAAGGGGTCACAATAAAATGCATGCCCCATACACTCTGCAAAGTGGGTGCTGTTAGGAAACCAAGCCAAAAGTGGAACTTATAAGCAAGATGCAGTCAGCTGATCCATTGAGGAGAGCAACCCATACCAGCATTGAAAGCAGACATAAAATAACAAGGTTGAAAGATACAGAAAATTGTGCCTGTCTTACATCAAAATATTAGCCACCTACTGAATTTCAATGAATTTTGAGCTTTAAATTAACATTTTTATAATGAATTATAGATCATTTACTTTTCATATTTAAAATGATTAATATTTAGATTTTTAATTAGGGTAGGCACAACTTACAGAGGTTTTTATAGAAAGAATGTACTCCACAAGTTCTTTCTCTAAGTCACTCAGTTCTGGTGCTGTAAAATAATTGTAATTTGTATATAATTTCATCCATGTTTATCCTTATCATCACTATTATTATTATTATTATTATTATTGCTATTATTATTATTATTTTTATTATTATTAATATTTTTAATGCTGTCATAATAATAATTGCTTCAAATTTTGGCACATGGCTAGCAATTTTTGAGGATAGAGTTAGTTGATATCACTGATTCTAGTACTTGGCAGCTACTTTATTTGTTGACCCCAGTGCATAACTGGTACTCATTTCATCGACCCCAAAAGGATGAAAGGCAAAGTTGGCCTCAGCAGAATTTGAACTCAGAACATAAAGATGGATTAAATGCCACTAAGCATTTTTCTTGGCGTGCTAATGATTCTGCCAGCTCACCGCCTTAGTAATGGTAATAATCCTTTCTTCCTTTCAAGCACAAGGCCTGATATCTGGGGGGGAAGGGGATAGTCAATTACATCAACTTATTTTACTGACTCCAGGAGGATGAAAGGCAAAGTCGCTCTCAGCAGAATTTTGAAGTCAGAACATAAAGACAGACTAAGCATTTTGCCCAGAATGTTAACGATTCTGCCAGCTCACTGCCATCATTAATAATAATAATAATAATAATAATAATAATAATAATAATAGCAATAACAACAACAGCAATAATAATAAAAACAATATTAATAATCATACTTTAATATCTTTACTTTGAATTTTTAGAAAAGAAACTCTTAGAAAGTAGTTGACGATCAAATATAGTAATGGAGGTGCACATTTGATTAATTTTTAGGAGTTTAAATATTTGAGATGGAAATTCAAATTATGCATACATAGGCATATATTAGAGTTAAATAATAAGTTTTTCATTCAAATTTGATGTTAATAAGTTCGATAAAAAAAAAAAACAGAAATTGTAATCATATTGATTGAGTTTTGTTTTACACAATATAAATTAACAACTAATTCGAATATTGTGATGACAGATGTAACATGAAACAGATACATTAAAATTTTGGGTAATTTAGTTTGAATGTAACATAAACACATGACGAATCATAATCAAATTAATTGCTTGTGCCAGAATGTAAGAACTTGAACTGAGAAGTAAAAAAGACAATAATTACATTGGATTCCATCAATTGGACGTGGTCTAGCACAAGCACCTTCTGAATCAGATGCTGATGTCTGTGTATCAGCGAGAGTCATCAGTTTATCAGCCACTCGTTTAAACATATCAGTTTTCGATTGCTCATCGCTAGGTTCAGAAGACATAACTCCACCGACAGCACCATCAATTTCATCAAGTTCTCTATCTGTTTATAACAAGAAAAATGGGGAAAATACATTCATTAAAATTTGAGTTTTTAACATAAAATACATCAAAACAAACACCCCACACCATTCACTATTTATATAATTTGAGCAAGATGTATATGTATGTGTACATATATATATATATATATGGAGCCTGGTGTTGCCATCCGGTTTCACCAGTCCTCAGTCAAATCGTCCAACCCATGCTAGCATGGAAAGCGGACGTTAAACGACGATGATGATGATGATGATATATATATATACATATATATGGGTGACACCCTTCAGTCATGACTGACCATGGGATTGCACCTAGAAAGTTACCCTCTGAGGCACATGTCCAGGCAAGGTTGTTTATGGAAGACCAGCAGTCGTCCATGCATACCGGTCTCCCCTCTCCACGCCACCAATGTTATCCAAGGGAAAGGCAAAGGCCGATGCAGCTTGGCACCAGTGACATCACAACTCATTTCTACAGCTGAGTGAACTGGAGCAATGTGAAATAAAGTGTCTTGTTCAAGAACACAACACACAGCCCAGTCCAGGATTTGAACTCACAACCTCACGATTGTAAGCTCAATGCTCTAACCACTGAGCTATGTGCCTTCACATACATATATACATCATCTATGCCATTTTGTTTCTTATAGAAAGTCTGAGTATCTCAACTTGTAAAAGTCTTCCAAGCCACAAACCAGGGCAAGTATTTTCAAGGAGGATGAGCAATTGGCCATGCATGCAAGACACCCTTCTACATGCCAAATAGTGTCCTATGGAAGGTGGGAGTCTTACACCTTGGCACCAGTATCACTGCAAGGCACTTCATCTAATATTCTAAGAATCATGCCAGTTCACAGGTGTGTGTGTGTGTGTGAGAGAGAGAGAGAGACTATACAATTAAAACTATAACAAGTTTTCACTGAGATACCTAAATATATATCAACAAACCGGAGAAAATGATGTGAAACAATAACCAATTTTACCACATGCAATATATATCAAGCTGTGGCCATGCTGGGGCACTGCCTTGAAGGATTTTAGTTGAATGAATTGACTACTCCAGTACTCATATTTTTAAAGTCTGGTAATTATTTTATTGATTTCTTTTGCCAAACTGCTAACTTATGAGGATGTAAACACATCAACACCAGTTGTCGAGCAGTGCTGGGGAACAAAAGATATATATATATGTATGTATATATATATATATATATATATAGACAGAGAGAGAGAGAGAGAGAGAGAGGGTGGCCCAAAAGTAGGTTTACAATTATTCAACTATCTCTTTCACATTCATATATTAACAGTTTAGATCTTAATTATAAAACAACATGAAACCATTATTTAGCAAGATGGAGCACCTCCACATTATGTGTTGACAGTAAGGGACTACCTTAACCAAGCCTTTCCACAGTGTTGGTTTGGAAGACAGGGCAGCATTGAATGGCCACCACGTTCACCTGATCTGACACCAATGGATTTCTTTTTTGAGGATGGTGTAAAGACAAGGTTTATGAGAAGAATTTCAAAACAGTAAATGAATTAAAAGATTATATTTCTGAGGCATTCACTGAAATTGATGGAGATCGGAATTTGTGTTGCACTGTGTGTCAGAGTGTTCTAAAGAGGTTTGAAGAATGTTGGAATGTTGAAAGAGGATATTTTGAGCATCTGAGAGATTAAACATTGTCTGTTTAAGATGTGCAATAAACAATATGATTGTAAGATAGAAATTTAAATGTAATAAACTGTTTTAAAAGAGATTTAAAGTGCCTATGTGATAACTGTAAACCTACTTTTGAGTCACCCTGTATACACACACACACACACACACACACACATATATATATATATATATCAATTGTGAGCAGCATATTTTATTGTCCTCAAAAGGAACTGCTACATTTTAAACAAAGGGAAAACATTGATGCCAAACTACCCATTTCCTCCCTCTGTAAAAAAATCTAAGTAATTTTCTGACCAGCAAGGGACTCATTTTATATTTGTGTAGATTTAAAAATATAATTACGACTTAGTTTTGGAAAACCTTTCAACAAGTTTATAACATATCACTATCATAATTCTTGTATTGGTCTCTTTAGTAATTTTGATGTAGAAAATCGAAAATGACAGCGAATACAAGCCAGTAAACATATCTACTCTCACCCCACTAACACCATTTCCCTGTTATCTCAAAAATCGCACGTTTGTTCCCCACCACTTACCTAATAGAATGATTTATACACTCTATGCTATCTTATCAGTACAGAAATCGTCAGAGCTTAAAATAAAACGATTGTAGTTTGATAATTTCTTGACAAACCAAGTCAGAAATGAAATTTCACTTGAAACCATTTCACTTCACTTACATCACTATTACGTTAGAAAGAGCATGAACATCACAACTACCACTCCCCTTCTGTTAGGCAATAGACCTGTGTTTGAAACAATAACATGTAATAAAATAATTGTTTCTAATATAAGCAAAGAGCTGAAATTTAGGAGGAGAGGCTTAGTCAATTAAATTAATCCCAGTATTTGATTGATATTTTATTTTGTCAACCTCGAGAGGATGAAACGCAAAGCTGATCTAGGTGAGAGTGAACCGATAATGTTAGTATGTGTTGATGCCATGTAAACAGCATCCAGTATACTCCATAAAGTGGCTGGTGTTAGGAAGGGCATCCAGCTGTAGAAACCGGGCCAAAACAGACTATGGAAAATGGTGCAGCTCCAGTCAAACCATCCAACCAGCATGGAAAAAAGACATTACATGATGATGATTTCATACTGTAACAAATCTGCTAATCCAGTGGCCTTATCTAATAAAATAATTGCTTCCGATTTGGTAAAAAAAAGCAAACAATTCTGAAAGGAAGGAATTAGCTAATGCCATCGGCTCCTCATATTTCACTGCTACTTTATTTTATTGCTACAGAGAGATGAAAGGCAAAGTTGGCCTCAGTAGATTTTAAACTCACAATGTAAGGAGCCAGAAGCAATTTTTCTAGGGCTCTAACAACCCAACCAGCTTGCCACCTTGTCTAATGAAATAAGAGTTTCAGATTCTGGCACAAGGCCAGTAATGTTGCAGGAGGGAGTAAGTCATTTACATCAACCCCAGTACACAATTACACTTATTTTGTCAACCCCAAAAGATGAAAGGCAAAGTTGACCTCGGTGGAATTTGAACTCAGAACATAAAGACAGACAAAATATTGTCAATCATTTTACCCACCATGCTAAGACTCCTGCCAGCTCACCATCTTGTATTTAATAAAATAATGGCAACAATAAATGATTGCTAAATAAATTACTTTAAATAATAAACCTTTTTTTTTTTTTTTGAAAGAGTATGATTTAGTCAATTAAACAGAAATATGTATATTAGTTCTTAACCCTAGGGAGATAAAGAAATAGAGCTTAGTGGTGAGACTGTTTTACAGAAAATTAGTAGAAGGTAAGTGCACGTAAGGTGGACAGAAAAAGGACTTCAAGGATACACTCAAAGCCTCACTGAAGAGCTTTGAGATCAACCCAGACACTGACCACCCTGCCAGGTGAAGTTGCATCAATAGGGGTGCTACCTCCTACAAACTGAACAAGATTGTAGGGACACAAGTGTGCAAGTTCAGGGCCAATTCCTTGCCTTCAGTCGCAGCAGACCACTAGGGCCTGATCTGTTGCAGAGCCTTCCAAGCACACATTGGACTAATTGGCCACAGCCAGACACACCATGACCTGTCCTCTTCTCCATGTGATGTCCTTGGTCACCATTGGCAACAACAGACGAACTAATAGTGAGACATTAAACTGGATCAGTTGGTATGCTGCTATCTTGGCCATTTTAATCATCATCATCATCATCACAGGAAAGAAACTAAATATTTTAACTGTCAATATAATAAAAAAAAGTGATTGTGTGATGTTCATGCCTTTCTCTGAGAACAATGACATTGGGAATTGATTCACCATTACTTTGGGATTAAAATCAACTCATAGATTTCATTCACAGAATGTTGGACCTTATTTCTTCACTGATTTTAAACAAAAATCAAAAGTCCCCGCAGTCAATTCAGTGTGTTTATTAACTTCATTAACCCCAGAAGGACAAAAGACAAAGTCAAACTCAAAAGTACTCAAAATAAGAACATAAAATTTAGTAACTAAATACTGCAAAACATTCAAAACATTTTGTCCTTTGTGATTGTACCTGGTTGAGTCAAACCACCACCTTTATATATTGCTTGCCAATAAACTAGTAAGTTAATAAAGACAACAACAACATATACGAGAGGTGCAACAAAAGATAAATACATAGCTTAACTATAAGAATGAAAAAAAAAAACCATTTACCAGCTGTGTAGTACTGATGAAGACAATGAGTGATGAGTGAGTACATAAAATACATTATTTTAGTTTGAGAAAGACAGAGAAACAGAAACTGAGATGTAGAAATATTCATGATACTATCAAGTCATTTAATCTGAACTAGTGTTTTCAGAGATAGCCAGGCCCATAGTAGTTGGGACAAGCTAGGGTTTGATAAAACAATTACATGAACAGGACACATAGGGTGCACTTAATTTTGATTTTTTAAAAAGGTTTTATTTTTACTAATTTGACCCTTTAGTATTTAAATTGGTCATATAAGGTCCAAATATTTTACCTATTTTGCTTTCAAATTGGCTAGATCTGGCCTCTCAAACATACCTTACAATGTCATTCTAAAAATAATCACATCATTGAAATTTTGAAGCTACAAGATTAATGCATGATTAATTCAAAATATTGCGAATAAATAAGCATTACATTTTGACAGAGTAATCAATGCTAAAGGGTTAAGAGATTGCTTCAGAGTTTATTCTAAAACATATGTATATATACACCTATATACACACATGCATGCTGCATAATTTATAACCGATCATAAACATGATTATGCGTTGTAGTGAGGAATTGCAAGCGTGCATGTGCTTTTAAATAACCCAAACAGTATCAAAAATATTTCAACAGCTTTCCCAAAAAGTACATTAGACAGAGCAGTAAGAGAATACAAAATATGTATGCATATCTACATATATATATATATATATATATATATACATATATATAGAGATACAAATACATTCATGCAAAGTATGAGAAACTTAAATATTAAAATGATAATCAGTTGAAATCAAGCAAGAAGCAGTGAATTTTTAGTATTACATTTCCATAGGTCATAACAGAGGCTTACATTAATTTATGTGGCCTTTGCTATGATCTATGTAATGTACAGCAGTTAAGAATTAAATTTAAAAGAAAGTAAAAATTAAAATATATATATATTGTATTATTATTTTCACTAAACTAACTGTAAGCCCTGAAAGAACAATCGTTAAAGAGGTCATCATGCTCTTGTAGCACTTGTAAGCAAGGTGCTTTTTTTTTCTTTTTCTATTTATTTATTTTTTTTTAATATGGAAAGTTTGTAAGCTTCCAATGATTTTCGATAAAGAAAATTTTAGCTTGAAATACTTCCTGGACGATAACTTACCATTATTAACTTCAGTATTATCACAGTCACTGAGATGCTCATAATGCTCAACAGATGATCTGCGTTGAGTCAGACCATCTGGTGTACAAACAGTCGTTACTTTCTCAACGTGTTCAGCCTTAAATTCAAAATTTCCTCGATCTGGAAGATCACTGGTAAAAACTGGATTAATGTTCAGATGCAAATTTTTTCGTGGAGCCGAAGTCTCAATAAGTGGATAGTCGTTCCCAGTTTCATTTTCTAATGCTATAATCTCATTGAGAACATTTGTGGTAGTGCTATCTTTATTATCCTTACTTTCTTCTTTGATTACATGTATAGCTTTATCATTGCCTTCAGATGCTGTTCGGCGATGGATGTTTTGAATAATATCCTTCTGCTCAGTGCTTTCTGTTCAATCAATAAAAATATGGTGGTAGTAATAGTGGTAGTAGTTGTTGTTGTAGTAGTAGTAGTAGTAGTACTAGTGGTTGAGCTTTTTCATTTAATTGTAAGATGTTCAATGCAGAGAATTTGGTAGTGAATGGGTATATAACTTTATCAATGCATGTTTGTAAATGTGTAAACATGTTTATCAAAATCTTGCATGTCAATAGAATAAATTTCATTTGAAAAAAACCAGAAGCATGTGTGCTTGTGCTTATTATTTTAGGCCTCTTATGATATATTAATGCAACAGGTAGCACAGTAATATAGCTAATACAACAGGTAGCATAGGAATGCATCCAATTTATTTTCTTGATTAAATGGACAAGTTATATCAATAGTCTCATTATCATTTATAATATAGAATAATTACTTTCTGAATTTAAACATAAAACGCATACACATATGCTTATATACACACACGTAGACAAATATAAATATTTATATAAGGGCATCCTATTTGTAATGTCATTTTTAGCACATAGAATGTTTTAATGTGCCTGGTTCTCTTTAATCTTATATACTTTGTAAAAGTTATCCATCCCATTCACCCAGCCAGAAACACATCAGGCCTAACAACATACTTTTTACACATAATGCCTAAGTGTCAGATCAGTGTTGCTGTGTATCAAAAACTGCACCTTGTTGGGGTTAGAGAAATGCATATACTACATACAGTACTATTCTGTTTCAAAAACAGAAGTGGTATTATAGAACTCAGATGAAACAGGAATTTTGTCACAGATATATTTGTATGTGAAAAAGTAGATTAAAATATTTATTCCAAAGTAATTTAACAGAAGCAGGACTACTATTGTAAATGAATTACGTTTCATAATGATTTATCAAAAACTACTCTTTGAAAAAATTATTGAATGACAGTCAAAAACTTGACCTATGATTCTCTTTGACTCTTCTTTTAAATTGGCTGACATTTTACGAACAGAGCCAAGTGTCTAAATTAAAAAAAAAAAACAGGTGTCATGAATAAATTATCTAAATGACTGTGTAAAAGTTTATACAGCATTTCTTACTGATGGATTTGAATTTCAATCACGGAGTAACTGGAGATAAAATATGCTTTTAATGTTGTTGTTGTTGCTGTTTGTTACAAATTCTGACCTGATTGGACAGATGAATAATCAGTATTTCTAGTCACGATTATCCAATAATTTCTTATTGTTCTGGTTTTGTAACCAATGTACCTTCTTTTCTTTGTTTTGAAGGAAAAACAGAAAATAGTAAGGTGTGATTTGGGTGACAGAGATTCAGAGATTTGACAGTTATTTCTAGCAATGCTGAAGGTTATACGTTGACTCAATGATATTGGTGGTAATGAAGCCAGACATAACTATAGTTGCAGTAGTGTTTATTGCCATTTAGCATCAAGTCCAAACCAATGAGCAAAAGCATTCCAGCCATGAGCATTCCTTCTTTTTTTTTTTTTTTTTTTTTTTGAATGTCTAAGACTACATTGTTCTGCAAAGTGTTTTTACATTTTTTATTTTAAAGATGATGGGTAAGGTGTAATGAGGGACATTTGGCTGCTATTTCTGGTACGTTGAGCCACTTTGACCGTTTACAAATGGGTCTATGTAAAGTGTTTGTGGGCAGTGTTATGCTTATGAAGGAGAACGAGACAAAAGTTACTATTATGCCATTACAGTAATCCCTCCACTTTCCTGGGAGTTAGTTTCCAAAACACCAAGCGATAGGTGAAAATCCGCAAAGTAGAAACAGTACTGTATTGTATATTTTTAAAAATTATTTTTACAATTTGTATATATTTATTTTATTATAAATGCCAAACAACATCATGGAGGAATTGATGGAAGCTTAAATAATAAACCGTGATAGGTGACTCATGATATGGCGAGGGATTATTGTATTATAATAGACACCAGTTTAATGTCTTGATAGGGTACAGGAAATGTTTGAAACACTGCCCGGCTATGAAGCTGCCACTGCCACTATCACTGTTAATAAATGAGCCAAGACAGAAACTGCTATGTCATCACTCGACATGCTAGAAATAGCAGCCCAAACTCCTTCAAACCACAACCTACCTTAACTTGTTAGGAACAGCAGCCAAATATCTCTCAAATTACACCCTGGAGTTTAAAACAAAGGGGTACCCCTGACCCAGCAATACGTTCAGGTTATGACAGCTTAACAGAAAGAATGATGCGCCAGTACTCAGCTGGTGCTCATTACAAATGAGTAGACTAGAACAAAGTAAACTAATGTGTCTTACTGAACGACACAAGGTGCTGCCTGATCCAGGAGTTGAACTAATGGCCTTACACTTATGAGCTGAACACTTTAACCACTAGGCCACAAACATCCACTGGAATCCTGTAAGATGATTTAAATAGATTTATAATATTTTTCAAGGAATATGTTATAATGAGAAACTGGGAAACTGGCTCTAAGGTCCTTACGGATTAATGTGGACTAACCCCTAACATTGGTTTCAGAAGATGTTTTCTTTCTTTCTTTTTTTGTTTTTTTGTAGCACTATGTATTTCCAGTCACATTCTAACAAGGTGAATTGTGTGTAACGACAATAATTTTTGTGCAGTTAAATCTTAATCTAAGAAATGACACTACTTTACAGGGTGTGTGTATGTATATACATATATAACAACATATATAAGATATACATACATACATACATTAATATATGCACAAACACAAACATATGTCTATATATATATATATATATATATATATATATATATATACACACTGTATATTATACCCAAAACACGTGAAAAATGGTTACTGGTGAACAGAAACAAGAAAGACCATGTTTACAAAATTTAGAGAAGTGCTCAATTAGGATTTTAGGATTGTTCATTTTATTTCTAATGAAGACATTTCATTTGCTCAAGTGAAAAAAAAGAAGCTAATGTTTCCAAATTTTGTGAATTTGGTAAAAGGAAAGACCATTAAGAATTAATTATAGAATTTGTATATGATTAGTGCATTTTATAATTACAAGTAACATAATAATAAATATGGTCTTCAACAATGTTACAAATAAACATCAAACTTCTTAAAACAATACACAGCATTTCTATAAACGTCTGTTTTTTTTTGTAAGTTTGTTAGTAGAAATAGTTATTGATAAACACAGATTCTGTCAATGAATTTAAACGATGTGCTAAAATTTCTAACTTCAAATATGTAAACATTATTATATGGCTAAAATAATCTTCAGTTAAATCCCAAATCCACTTTCTTCAATTTAAGATATTTTTATATCATTCGATTTTGGAATTGGTAAATAAATAAATGTTATATGTGAAAAACATTTAGTCATTATTGTAAAGGAATTTTGAATTTAAACTCAAAACTTAATGGAGGTAAAAATGCCTACAAACTGAATGATTACAATTTCAATTCCTTTTTTCTAAAGTTTAGCTAAATTTAGAGCAAAATGGAAAACAATTAGGAATTTCCTCTCATTAAATTTGGGATTTAACAAGGCATATATTTACATGAGAAAATATATTTTCATACATAATATTTATCAACTAAGTCAGAAATCCCCAAAGTATCAATGACCAAGTAAAAGAAACAGTGTTGATTCAAACAGAAAACAAACACAACATTTTTATGTAACCAAGCACAACATATTCTGTAAAATGCCACTATGACTTATAGTTTTATATCATGCAATTTGTAAATAGTAGATAGCATCATTGGTAATATTCTAATCTGATATCAGGAGTGACAGTGCAACTCAGTTGAAATAAACACCACAAGGTATTTTTGTTTGAAAGCACAGGTTTATCAGTTATCTCACCAATATGTACATTTTTCATCAATATACATATTGGAGAAATAGATACATATGTACAGCACTTGAAACATATTTTTTTACTGAGAAAATCAGACATTTCTTATTCAGAAGAGCAACAAATTAGCTCCAACTTCCTATTTTGCAAGTTTTCATTAAAAATTTTCAGGGTTTGCTAAGAGATATTTAAAAAAGGAAGAACTATAAATAAGAATACAAGTTTTGGCTTCATCTGATTTTCTCTAATCATCATCCACACTGTGTCAGAAGGTCACCACTCTGAAATGTTTTCCTCATCCATGTTCTTCCTGCAGACAAGGAGGGGAGAAGTTGCAACTGTTCAAGAACTGCATACATGTCAGGGGTTATGGGAAGCCTATGAAGGCCTTGGAACAGACCATTTTTTCAGAACCCGTCGAGGGGAGGAGTTGCAACTGTTCAAGAACTGCATACATGTCAGGGGTTATGGGAGGCCTATGAAGGCCTTGGACACAGACCATTTCTTCAGAACCCGTCATGATTAAAAAACACAGATTTATATAGCAAAATAAGATTTATATGAAATATATTGATGAGTGATAAAAGTGAGATAATAAATGAATAAAAACTAACCTTTTCTCCCAAGAGAGAGCGTTTTCTTCCCATTTCTGTGAAGGGATTTTAATTTATTAAGAGATGATGGCAGTCCTTTCGAGCTTGAATTGTCTGAACTTTCCTTAATGCTAAGATGGGATTCAATATGACGTGACTCACCATTCTTCTCTTTTATTTTCTTTGACTCCCAGATCTCCCCTTCACGAAGGGTAATCTCAGTTTTTTGGCAAGGAATATCTGATATTGTAGACGATTGACGAATGTGCGTCCTTGTATAGGTTGTCACTTCCTTCAGTACTTTATCTTTTGTCTTCACCTTCTTCTTTGTTTTCTTATCTTTCTTCTTTATGAAAACATTGTCATTGTTCGCCTCCTTTTCAGCTTGAATCTTTTTAAACTTTCTCGATATGTTGAACGACATTCTCAGTCGTTCTTTCGCCCGTTTAAACAAGCTCTTCTTACGACGTACTCTCGAGTCATTATCAGAGCTAGACGACGATGAATTACTTGAGGAATGCCGAAGTTTAGAAGAATTACAAAGAAAGCCAGGAGCCGACGATGGTGACTCAATACTCGAACTACATTCCTCATCGCTTGCAAGAGGAGCAGTATTTTCATAAGTAATTTCAGTTTTTGTCATTGAATGGAAACTGTCATCACTTAAAATGGATTCTTGTGATGCTTTTCTGTAACTGGCTCGGCGCTTGAAATTTGGTTTCTCCTCAAAGACTTCGAGTTCTGAAACTTTTTGGTAAACTGAGTTCATTGGAGTTATAGATGTGAGGCTTTCTTGATGCCTCTTCAAGAACTCTTCCAAGATAGCATTAGCTTCTTGTTTAACCATAGGAATGGTTGACTGCCTACGCCTTTTCCCAACCATCTTGGAGCTATAGAAAAAGAAAATGAAACAACTGTGAAAATCAACATATAAGCTAATAAGTTAATAAATTACATCCATATTTAGATTTTTAAAATGTACAATACAGTTATGGCTCCATTCCTTTACTCACTAAAATAGTATCTACACACAGTGGCAGACTGGCCAGGTTGCCAGCTTGCCCAAAGGCAAGTGGGCCCCTGAGCCATTAGAATCCATATATGGGGGCCCATGTTAGTATCTAAGGGGCCCATCCACTCAAGTTTGATAGTTTTTTATTTACGCCTGGAAGAATGCATTGATTATTTCAGCCTGGTTATGTTTATAGACAGTTGAAAAGAATACTTTTAACAAAAAACAAAAATTAAATGACAGCATTGCAGTTGCGGGTGGGCTGCCTCAGTCTCCTGGCAACCAATATTTTTAGACCAAGTCTGCCACTGTCTACACACTACCCTCATTAATGACAAAACCAAATCTTTTCTCCATAGAATGTCATACTTTTGGAATTACCAATTGCCAGTCTTATAAGGCCTGCAAAAACCTCCTGTTTTCACCTATTAAATTCTAGTATAGCCATAATTAATCAGAGATTAACTTAATTTTTTTTTTTTTTTTTTTTTTACTATGTTATTTTTATTAACTACATTCCAGTCATTGCAATTAATGGACAATCATATTCTAATAGCAAGTTTGAATTATATATAAATATACACTGGTATAGTTCCCATGTACTTAATCATGACTTCACGATTACAGCTGTCAACAGTCAAAGTTACACAATACAGGTAACATGCAATGATTGTTACTGGCAACTTGTACACAATTGATCAACTTGCCATGGAGTGCAACCAAATCTCCCTCAAATGACACCCTACTGTTTTATCTAAGTATGAGCCAACTCGGAAGTCTCTACATAGTTGCTTGACCTGGAAGAAATACAAGCCAAATCTTTCTCAAACCACACCTTACTTTCTTAAGTAAATATGAACCAACAAGAAGTGACATGGTCACTTGGCCTGCAACAAATCTCCCTCAAATCACATTTAAACACTGAAAGGGTTGGTGCTTCTTTCATTGTTTCATAGTATAAAGGGGATCAGAGATCTTTCAACCCCTGGATGGCCCAATAGCCAGAATGGATCTAAAATCAATGTTAGGAGTCGATAGTCCAATAATTTATCTACACAGACAAAACATTCCACCTTCTCTGCTCATCGAGATCTCACAACAAAGACCTCTACACACTTTACAAATACCAGGCCTTATAATTACCCACGAAGACCAATGTATAGCGATTATAACAATGC